>NW_015113241.1:140060-140707 GCF_001443285.1 Poecilia latipinna | reverse complement strand
TATACTGCATCCGTCCATCCATCCATCCATCTATCTATACTGCATCCATCCATCCATCCATCCATCCATCCATCTATCTATACTCCATCCATCCATCCATCCATCCATCCATCCATACTGCATCCATCCATCTATCTATACTGCATCCATCCATCCATCCATACTGCATCCATCCATCCATCTATCTATACTGCATCCATCCATCCATCCATCCATCCATACTGCATCCATCCATCCATCTATCTATACTCCATCCATCCGTCCATCCATCCATCCATCCATCCATCCATCCATCCATCTATCTATACTGCATCCATCCATCTATCTATACTGCATCCATCCATCCATCCATCCATCCGTCCATCCATCCATCCATCCATCCATCCATCCTGCATCCATCCATCCATCCATACTGCATCCATCCATCCATCTATCTATACTGCATCCATCCATCCATCCATCCATCCGTCCATCCATCCATCCATCCATCCATCCATACTGCATCCATCCATCCATCTATCTATACTGCATCCATCCATCCATCCATCCATCCGTCCATCCATCCATCCATCCATCCATCCATACTGCATCCATCCATCCATCTATCCATCCATACTGCATCCATCCATCCATCCATCCATCCATCC
>NW_015113241.1:128447-136685 GCF_001443285.1 Poecilia latipinna | reverse complement strand
ATCCATCCATCCATCCATCTATCTATACTGCATCCGTCCATCCATCCATCCATCTATACTGCATCCATCCATCCATCCATCCATCCATCCATCTATCTATACTCCATCCATCCATCCATCCATCCATACTGCATCCATCCATCTATCTATACTGCATCCATCCATCCATCCATCCATCCGTCTATCTATCTATACTGCATCCGTCCATCCATCCATCCATCCATCTATCTATACTGCATCCATCCATCCATCCATCCATCCATACTGCATCCATCCATCCATCTATCTATCCTCCATCCATCCGTCCATCCATCCATCCATCCATCCATCCATCCATCCATCCGATTGTTGGTGATGCATTAAAGACGTCACATCTTGAAACTGATGTTTCTCTATATTAATACATAAAAAGAGAGAAAGATTATATTTTATTTTTTTCCCCAGATTAAGTAAATTTGCCTATTAGTGGATTTTCTCTCTTATTGATGGAAAACATTAAAAATATGATTTTATTTGCCATTTATAGAATTTTGTCTCATCAGAACTTGAAAAATTTTTAATTTTGAAAATTATAACCCATATTCCTGCTTAGAGTGTGATGTCATGCTACAGCTTAGGTCCTGGAGGCCTAAAGTTTTCATACCCTGACTTGTCAGCCAATCAGAAACCTGCATCATGACTCTGTGCTGACCTACTTCCTGCTGTGGTCGTTTTCATGTAGACGCTCTTCACACGTTTCCCGCATACCGATCTGCAACCGATCAGCCGCACTGCATGTTTCTGGAGCTGCAGTCCAAGAGTGAGCTTCTGCACTGCAAAAGCTCAAAGTCTTACTAAGTATTTCTGATGTAGCTTCAAATATCTTAGTTTTGTCTTATTTAAAGTGTACTGACTTATAAGTAACTTTTCAGCAACAGTAGGACCTTGTTTTAAGTCAATAATTCCTTAATGTTGATTGAAAAGTACTTGTTCCATTTGCAGATAATTTCACTTAAAACATGACATTTTTCCCATGTTATAAGTTAAATAGTTGCCCATAATAGAACTTATTCATCGATATTAAGGTATTATTTATTTAAAACAAGCTACTAAATCTTGCTGGAAAGTTACTTGTAAGATAATTTAGGTGTACTGAGATATTACAGACTAAAAATACTTAAGTTTTTGCAGTGTGCAGGAGTTAAAGTTGAGTTTTCGTTCTAAACATGTCAACATAGGGAGGATTTAAGCGTTCATGGAAAGACAGCGAGCAAAACTGAACGGACATAAAGAAATGTTCGTTTCTTTAAGAATACCCAAAAATCAGGACAAAATTTATGCTATGCATGAGTTTTTCTGAAAAAAGTTTAAAATCTTAGACTAAACTAAATATAACCACATTTTCCCTGAGAAACAAATCAGATTGTTTTTCAGATAAAAACATCAAAAGTAATCAATACCCTGCTAATTTCCCTTCTAGTAATCCTGTCAAAAATCAATTATATTTGCCATTTCTGCTCAGAAATTCCCTTTTGATTATTTGTTTCAAACTGCTAATGGATTAATTGACTGGTGGTGTCGGTTCTGGCAAACATCCATCTTCCTGTGTCCAGTATTTCTCCCCCTCAGCAGTTTTCCATGTGTTTCTCTCAGCAGGATGGTGAATTATTGAGGGTATTCTTGTCTGAGCACATCCTCCTGCTCCATCGCCAGCTTCCCATTTTTCACTTCTCTTCCTGCCGCTTCCTGTCGTTCAGACGGCGTTTTGAAAGCTTCATTATTCAGTAATTAGGGAGCTTTTTGCCTGCAGGGGCAGTTAATGTTTGAAGCTTTATTCCAGCTTCTGTTCAAACAGAGCACAAAACCATGAAAATTATGTTAGATAAATGTTTAAATACTCAAGTCTGTCATGTTATTTAATTTTCTTTAAACATAAATTAAAGGATTTAACATGGCAAATAGATGTTTATTAACAGAATGCTAAGGTGGAAGGATATCAGCATTGATCTCACAGAAGCAGCTGTTGATGTCTGGGAAGGCTTTTTGATGCAGTTAAACCATTTAAAATATGTTTATTTAGATTTTTCAGGCTTAAACAGTGAACTACATAAATATAACTACAACAAAATAATACTGAAAAAGAAAAAAAAGACATGGACATTAAAGAAAATTGGCGAATATACGGTTACGTTACTGCTACGTCTCTTTTACCAAAGTCTCTATGTGGTTGTAACTTTGTCTACAGTCCTGTTGGGCCAGTAGGAACAGAAATGGCTGCCAGATGTTTGGGTTTGTCCACCATGTCATCTCTGAGTCTGTACTTGTGAAAAGCCTCAGTCGGTTCTCATATTGATTCCTCAAATGTAGAAACGACCTCCAGTTTCCACACCTGTAGGATCAGTCGCTTGACTTTCAGCAACTTCTGACTTCACTAAAATTTGGTCCAACTCAGACTCGACTTGGTCCTTAACGACTACTGACTTATCTTGAACTTATTCCTGTGACCTGGCTTTCACTTGGCCTCAGTGGTCACTACTTTGTTTTATTTATGTCTCAATGATATTTGTCAAGGAGTCGTGACTTACAGCTCATCTGTTTGCCGCAGTGTGGAGAAGCGAAGGCGGGAGCTGGAGTGCCGCTACATCGAGGATCTGGCTGAGCTGGTGTCGTCCAACATGGGCGACATTGCCAGTCTGAGCGCCAAGCCGGACAAGTGCCACATCCTGAGGAGCACCGTGGACCAAATCCAGCAGATCAAACGGCGGGAGCAGGGTGAGGAGAACCACGGCTTTAGAACCTCATGTACCCGTGACCAGCAAGCGGTTTCTGCATCGATCTGAATCACTTTCCTCCTGACAGAGAAAGCAGCTCTTCTGTCTCCAGACGACGACGTGCAGAAGAGCGACGTCTCCTCTAGCAGTCAGGGTCTGGTGGAGAAGGAGGCGCTGGGGCCCATGCTGCTGGAGGTAAGCTGAGGACGAGTTCACCTTGGCCCAGTTCAGTCCGGTTCGTTTGGGATGCGCGATCCGACCCTGATCCGCATCAGAAAAGCAAACTTTGGTCACCCTACAAACTTAGTTATCAGTATTATGAAAGTGAACGCTGGCACAGTTCGAATGCTAATGTGAACGCCAAGCGGATGGTAGAGCCCTCCAAAAGCAGGAAGTGAAATAGTGAGCAGGGCATTCTGGGTAAATGCAACCAAAGCAAAGGTGCACGGCCAGCGCCAGCTGGAGAAATGGCTTGTGTTCTTTTACCAAAGACAAAAATGTGCTAAAATCCAACGCCATTTTGTTTACATTTTGTGAAGGAGGAAGTTGCACTCAGTGTGTACTTCAGAGGTTGTTGTGCTATTTCCGTCAGTAGTTTGTGACTTAGCGCCCCCACAGGCGAGGAGGGGAACAGCTTTTTTAATTAGTTTGGCTCATTTGACATGGTGCAGTATGAAAGCAAACTGCAGCAACTGAAAATGTAACAAATGTTGAAACTTTGATCCCCAATGGAACCGACTCTACTGGACTGTCAGGTGTGAAAACAGTCTAAATACTCAGATTCTCCTCTGCTGCCTTGATTTTCACTTTCATCTCACTCTGTCTAAATTTTCACGCAGGCTCTGGACGGATTCTTCTTTGTGGTCAACCGCGAGGGCCGCATCGTCTTCGTTTCTGAGAACGTGATCGGTTACCTTGGATACACCCAGGAAGAGCTCATAAACTCGAGCGTCTACACCATCCTCCACGTGGGAGACCACAATGAATTTGTTCGCAACTTGCTGCCTAAAAGCCTCGGTGAGTGATCTGAGTTTGGATTCATATGGAGAAAAAAAGGAAAAACCAGGCAGAAAAGCTGAGAAAAAAGCAAAATGAAGTTCATTTTGTGCCTCTGGTCAGAGCTACAAAGTAAATTTGGGGTGTAAACTGTGCAGAGGAAGAGCAAACATGGGCGAGTGTAATGAGAAATAATACCTTCATTCAGTTCGATGAAGTTATTTCACTGTTTGGTTTTGCAGAACAACCTTGAGGAGAGATTATAATGAAAATGGAGATGGCTGGGTGCAGCAAACGGCAAGGTCGAACAGCTGCGTGTTTTCATTCCAACAGCTGCAGCCGATAGAGCAGAACAGCCTCTTTCCTTTAAGAAAGTCTCAAATAATTTACATGATCAAGTATTTTCAGGTGACGCCGAAAAGTTTTGGCAGCTCTGAAATATTCAGAACCATAAACCGAAATGTTGGATCAGATCATCTGTGTTGATCGATCTGTAGAGAATGTTTTCTACAGTGATGGATGGATGTTCGTTCGTTCTCATGTTTAAAGTATCTCTTCTTCCTCTTCTTCTTCTCCCCGTTTCTCGTCCGGCCAGTGAACGGCGCGCCGTGGCCGCAGGAAGCCGGCCGCAGGAACAGCCACACCTTTAACTGTCGGATGCTGAAGCGGCCGCCGGACGAGGCGGACGCCGAGAACCTGGAGGCGCGGCAGCAGTACGAGATCATGCAGTGCTTCACCGTGTCGCAGCCGCGGCCCGTCCAGGAGGACGGAGACGGTTCGTCCTCCGTTCGTCCTTCGCCTGCAGTGAAACTTTCACAAATTAAACCAAACAAGAATCACTCTCACTGCGTTTTTCTGAGCTCCCGTAATGCTGACTATCTCAGGAATGAATCCAATTAAAAAAAATAATTGGTTTGGAACAACTTTATTTTCCCACGGTTGAAAGTTTTAAGTTTCTATTGAAGTTTGCCGGTTGGAGCGTCAGTAGACTGTCTCCATTGGTGCAGTGGCCTTGATAAATTCTGCTATGCAGCTTCTGCATTGCAGATTTTTGGCTGCTCAGCTCTCTGGGTCTTTTTGTCATTTTGGTAGGATCCGGCCTTGGAGGCTGCCAGGCTCCTCTCCTGTCTAAATGCAGGAATCTGTCCCCTTTACTTCTGCTCCTATGAAAGACAGTTACTTTTGACATGTAATTAATTTCTTTGGGGTGTTTTTGTGTTTCAGACTTGCAAAGCTGCCTGATCTGCATCGCCTGTCGGATTCCACGCACCGAGTCTTTTATTACGAAGCAGGACCCGACAGGTAAAATCTGCCACAACGGATGCAGGATCCCGGCAACGCTCAATTTATTTCACCTGGATTTTTCTAAATGTTGTCCTGCCAATAAAATTTAATTTACAATAATTCTTACTCGAAACTGAGACAAATCTCTGAAATTAGGTGAATTCTGCAATAAACTCTCCTTCTGCTCAAAGCTCCATTACAACCTTTGACCTCTTGAGTTTTAGTGGTTTTGTTGTGCTTCATTTAAACAGCAAACACTCAAAGGTACAACGGCGTATTTGGGCCGTTGTAGATTTAAAGAGAGTCAATTTCCACCATAAAACTGGGAAATTTATGAGTTTGAAAAGTTAAAAAATTGCCAGAAGAAACATGGAAATTTGAGTTTTAAAACTCACACTCATAAATTTCAATGTTTTTTTGTTCCTGAGATTAAATTGTAGAAAATTTTGACTTTTCAAACCGATACGTTTCAAAGTTTTTTTAAAAAACAAAATTTTGAATAATTTTCAAACTCAGACATTTTGTGTATTTTTTTCTTGAAAGTTTCTTAAGCTGACCTCAGTTTTTTGGCAGAAATGTATTAATTTCGTGTGTTTTTTTCTTTTTTATCTGCAGTGGCCCCAACACACTGTCGTACAAAGGTTCTCTTAGGACTGTGCAATAAAACAATAATATCTGTCATTTTTCATAAAAACGATGCCGTCTCCACCAAATTTGATATCTAAATTTAAAGCCTTAAAATGTCTCAAATTCATATTAAACACCAGGTTGGCCTTTAGTATGTTAATCACAGCTCTTAAATTTTGTCTTGGCTAGACTGTTTGATAGCCTGTTCTCTATTATGTTTTCTTTTACAGCTGGACTTTTCTGTCAGCTAAAAGTTTGAGTCGCACCAATAACTCACTGCTAATGTACCTTTGCTAGCAAGCTAGCTTCTTTGTGTCTGTCATGACTAAGTGAAAATCAGTGGTCAGTTAGCTGGTGAAGTTCATACATTTCTGTGGAGATATTGGTCATGCTGGTTTTAAAAAGTCTTAGTTTGACGTGTGATCAACATCAATAAGAACATCTGAAAGGGCATTCAAAGCCCTATTGGTGAAGAAACAAGGATTGCGAAGTCTAATACAGACTTTATCCTGCAAAGAGTTTCTGTGGCCAGAAAATCTCATGATTTTTCACTAAATTAATACATTTACTTCCACGTAATTGGAAAACCACACAGAGCTCCAGATTTCTCCTTGAATTTTGCACGAGGACCTCGGCTGCAGCTCAAACTGATCTCTGTGTCGCTGTGCTCCAGGGAAGATCATCTCCATAGAAACCAGCGCTCTGCGAGCGACGGGCCGGCCTGGCTGGGAGGACCTGGTCAGGAAGTGCATCTACGCGTTTTTTCAGTCGCAGGGCAAGGAGCCCTCGCATGCCAAGAAGCTGCTGCATGAAGGTGAGCAGCAGCAAAACCCACTGACACGTCTAAATGCGTCTTCATTAGCAGAAAACAGCAGAGCTAAAACCGTCACATGTTGCAGATGCTTCATCAATGGTTTCAGACGCAAAATGAAGATTTAAAGGAATTATCAGCTTAATAAAGTTTGTGTTTCACCGTTTTATCGAAAATAAACATTTAGAGCAGGGGTGTCAAACTCCAGTCCTCAAGGGCCGCTGTCCTGCAACTTTTAGATGTGCCTCTGCTGCACCACACCTGAAAAGAATAATTAGGTCATTAGCAAGGCTCAGGAGAACCGATCTACACAGGGAGGAGGTAATTAAGCCATTTCATTCCACTGTTTTTTACCTGTGGCACATCTAAACACTGCAGGACAGCGGCCCTTGAGGACTGGAGTTTGACATCCCTGATTTAGAGGAAGTTGAGTGGAAGGAAAAAGTGTGGCCCCAAAAGGAAAACACAAGTGAAACTCGTATTGCACAGATTCTTTACACATAAAAATTTAACAAAATAAATTATTTTTTAAAAAATTGGGAAATTTTGAATATTTCTATTATATATAAAAATTTAGAGAAAGTTGAGTGGAAGGAAAAAGTGGATACCACAAAAGTGAATACCATAAGTGAAACTCATATTGTGTAGATTTTTTACACATGGAAATATAATAAAATAAAAATATTGCATAATTATTATTTTTTTTTAATTTTGATGAATTTTTTTTTCTTGCTTCTAGAAAATAAAAATTTAGAGAAAGTTGAGTGGAAGGAAAAAGTACAAATGAATACCACAAGAGGAACTGATATTGTACAGATTCTTTACACATGGAAATGTAATAAAATAAAAATATTGCAAGAATTTATTTTTTTGAAATTTTGATGATTTTTACTCATAGAAAATAAAAAATGAGTGAAAGGAAAAAGTGTGGTAGCAGAAGGAAACCACAAGTGAAACTCATATATTGGATAGATTCTTTGAACATAGAAATATAAGATGAACTATTTTTAAAAATATTTTTGTATTTTTGATGAGTTTTGCTTATAAAAATGAAAATGTAGAGAAAGTTGAGTGAAAGGAAGAAAGCATGTGAACAAAAGCATATCCAGACTGATTTGGGGGATAAACATGTTGGTAAACTTGGCGATGATCGCGCAGCTTAACGTTTTTCTCCCTCTCTCCGTCAGTGATGGCGCACGGCACCGCCGTCAGCCCTCTGTACCGGTTCACGCTGAGTGACGGGACGCCGCTCAGCGCTCAGACTCGCTGCAAGTTCTGCTGCCCACCAAAACCCGACGTTCAGCCCTTCATCATGGGCATCCACACTATTGACAGGTATCCCACCGACACGAACCAACAAACGATTCCTGCTGAGCAAACACAAAGCCTGTGGATTTTCCTAATGTTTTATGAGAGACGGCAGGCGCAAATCGTGACACCGCACCTACTAATGGCACTTCCGGTGGCAGGTGTCATTACGCTCCACAAGTGCCACTGTTTTCGGGGCTAGCGGTCAGTGTTGTCACTGACTTCGGCTGACCTCGGCACCTTCCAAGGGTGATTTAGGGCGGCCATCTTAGAGCGGTCGACCGCTCCACTTGGCGTTATATGTTGGACAGGCACAATGACGCATTTAATCTTTCATAACACGCTGTTTTGTTACTGGAAACCTTATACAAACAGCTATATTTATAAAAATTTTATTTTAAAGGTTTTTTTAATTGTATTATACATAGTTAAGCATATTTAAATATGCTTTGTGGGGAAAAC
>NW_015113241.1:125178-126196 GCF_001443285.1 Poecilia latipinna | reverse complement strand
TGGGACTGTTGAGGGGCGTTTTTGGGCTGGGCTTGGTAAGGTCCATTGAATGCAGCAGGGCCGAGCGCAAATCGTGACACCGCACCTACTCATGGCACTTCCGGTGGCAGGTGTCATTATGCGCCACAAGTGCCACTGTTTTCGGGACTAGCTGCCAGTGTTGTCACTGACTTCGGCTGACCTCGGCACCTCATACTGGCACTTCCGCTGACACCTGCCATTAGTGCCACTGTTTTCGGGGCTAGCGGTCAGTGTTGTCACTGACTTCGGCACCTTCCAAGGGTTGCCGCTACCTCATACTGGCACCTCCCACGCCTCACGGACCGCTCTCGCCTATTTTCGATGACGAGATTTAGGGCAGCCATTTTAGAGTGGTCGACTGCTCCACTCAGCGTTATACGTTGGACAGGCACAATGACGTATTTGAGCATTTAATCTTTCATAACACGCTGTTTTGTTACTGGAAACCTTATACAAACAGCTATATTTATAAACAATTTTATTTTAAAGGTTTTTTAAATTGTATTATACATAGTTAAGCATATTTAAATATGCTTTGTGGGGAAAACAATAGAATAGGAATAGAATATTCTTTGGTGACAGCTTCTGTGTCAGATTTAATATGAATGAATTTATAATTAATGAAAACAACGGTGGATCTGGCACAAAGTATTGCATTTCCTCTTAAGTGTTGTGTTCCCTCAAAAAAGCAAATATGCCCTGGTCTATTTTTTATACAGTCTCAAATTTCAGTTTCCAATAAAGAGCCTCAGTGAAAACATGTTGACAGCTGCCATAAGGTGTCACTTGTGCCACGGGCTTCCGGGTAAGGTGCCACTTGTGCCACCTTACCACTGGGTAAGGTGGCACAAGTAAGGTGGCCATGGGTGCCACAGGCTGCTAACCTCATTCTCTATCTGTTTCAGATAGAATGTAGCATATGAATAACTTTAGTTCAAACAAATAGAAATAAAATATATCTTAATTAAAACATAATTCTCATACATATTTAAATATG
>NW_015113241.1:98381-125001 GCF_001443285.1 Poecilia latipinna | reverse complement strand
CCCTGTTCTATTTTATACAGTCTCAAATTTCAGTTTCCAATAAACAGCCTCAGTGAAAACATGTTGACAGTTGCCATAAGCTGTCACTTGTGACACGGGCTTCCGGGTAAGGTGCCACTTGTGCCACCTTACCACTGGGTAAGGTGCCACCTTACCACTGGGTAAGGTGGCACAAGTAAGGTGGCCATGGGTGCCACAGGCTGCTAACCTCATTCTCTATCTGTTTCAGATAGAATGTAGCATATGAATAACTTTAGTTCAAACAAATAGAAATAAAATATATCTTAATTAAAACATAATTCTCATACATATTTAAATATACAGCCGGTGTTCAGACTTAACAGAGAAAGACAACTCCTGCACTGAATCCATGTCAGATGGGACCTCTTCTACGACAGCTGATAATAGCTACCACTAGGTACCTACCACTACAACTGACACTCGGTCGCCATGGTATGTCAGTGTTGACGAGCTCCTGTCAGTTCCGGATTATAATTATTTTCATACAGTGACCTTAATATAATGCTATTGACATCAAACATCAAAATCTGCATCAATAAAACAGATTTTCTTGTAGATTCGTATCAAATCTGTTATTTTTAGTTTGATGTAGCATTTATTTTCTCCCCCCCTCTCTCTCCCCCTTCTCCCCTTCTCTCTCTCTCAGGGAACACAACACTGCTAGCTCTCAGGAAAACACTAACCCCAGCCTTCCTCCGACCCCCAGCAGTATTGCTCACACCCCGTCCCGGTCCCCTTCGTTCCCCCCCGGCAGTAACTCAAACCAAGGCTCTGTCCTTCACGCCAACAACAGCGGACACAACCCCTCCACACCAACAGGCTACCTGACGCCCAACCGGACGAACTGCCCCCAGGAGGTCAGCAGTCCCTCGGCTCTCAGCAGCCCTCACACAGCCACCTCTACCTCGTTTATGTCGCCCAGGATGCCGCGAGCCAGTCCTGGGTTGGGGGGAAGCCCTCGGGTCCCGGGGAACCCCTTCTCCCCCTCCACGCCGGGGCTCCAGTCCCCTTCGGGGGCGCCGAGCAGCGGTGGGTCGGCAGGGTCTTTCCCCCTGTCCTCTCCTGGACTTCAGAGACAAGCCAGTATGCCCACCGGCTCCTCCACTCGTCCGCTGTCGGCAAAGCCCCAAACGGGAGCGGGAGACGGGGGAGAGGACTCGAATAAAGCCCCCCTTCCATCTGCCTCACCGCTGGGGAACCCCAGACTCAACCAGCTCCTGGACACCAGTGTCACAGGAGCTGAATCCAACAACAACAACTCATCACCTCATCCTCCTCAGCCCTCCCTGGGTCCTCAGTGCCCCGCTTCCCACAGCAGTCTGACGGAGCGGCACAAGATCCTGCACCGGCTGCTCCAGGACAGCAGCCCCAACGACGCCGCCTCCGCCGCAGAGGACGGAGGGAATAAAAATGAAGTTGAGATCAAGAAGGAGCCGCCAGTGAGTCCGGCGCTGAGCACAGCATCCCACAAGTCCAACTCCAGAGAGCCGCAGGACCACCAGCTACTGCGATTCCTCCTGGACACGGACGAAAAGGTGATTTTCATTCATTCTTCATCTGTTTCACCAGCAGCATCTCAGGAAATGATTCTAACTAGAGCTGGAACGATTAATCAAATTAATCATGATTAATCGTTTGAGATGATCATCAACTTTAGTACAGACTCAAAAAAGTCCATATGCTGAAAGAACAATCCACTCAGAGCAGTAATTAAAATAAAACTACAAAAATATAAACGTTTTGCATTTGACATAGAAAATAGTCTGTAAATATGTTGAACCAAAAACTCCTCAGAGTAATCAGTCAGTTGTCAGAATAATCGTTAGTTATTGAACTGTCAGAGTGATCAATCATCAAAATAATCGATTGATCGTCATTGTTAGATTATTTAATTACTAACATAATTGTTGGCTTCAGCCCTGATTCTAACCAAACGTGTCTGTGAAGGACCTGGGCGACCTCCCACCTCCGTCAGCCCTGAGCCTCCAGACGGTCCGGGTGAAGGTGGAGAAGAGAGCCAGCGGCGATGGCCTCACCTGCTCGGGTTCGTCCTTCCCACCTGGCGGGACGCCCAAACTACCGGGGATCCCTGTCGGCTCGGCCGGCGCCAGCCCCAAATCCAGTCCTCTGGGAGAAAACCGCAGGGACTCCACGGTACGCTTCAGCCTGAAATCAACACTCAGCACATTTATCTCTCTTCTTTCACGTTTCCTCTCCTCTCATTTCATCCTGTCAGATTCCACTTATCTTTATATTACGCCGCTCTACTTTATTTTCTAATAAAGTCGTTTATCATCTGAAAAACGGACTTTGGACCACTGAGGAAAAGTCTGGTTCTGTTCTTGCGAATCTCCCACTAATCCTTGGGTGCACTTTTTCCTTCCACTCAACTTTCTATGAATATGCTGATTTTCAGTTGGGTTTTCATAAATCGTCCCCAATTTTCTTAATTTTGGGAGATCTGTGCATGTGAAGCAAATCTTATCTACTTTGGCAGAAGTCTAAAAATGAACCACTGTTGTCTTCTGCTCTGCAGTGGGAGACGTGTGGCTGACGTGTCATGTCTGCATGTTTCCAGCTAACAGCAGTCACCCCACTGTCGCCAACTCAGCCACTTTCTTGCTATATTCACCGACATTCCAGACAGAAGAATTGGTATTGGCCAAAATTGGAATTAAGTTTTCATCATTTATAAGAGTTATTCATAAAATGACAACAAATAAAGACTTGAAATTGTTCACTCTGTGTTTATTGATGCTGTATAAGATACAGGATTCAATCTCTGGAAAGGTTTATATTTCCTGTAGATCAGAAAAAAGCAGCAGTTCATTCATAAAACGATATCAGCAGCCACTAAATCAGACTAAACGGCACAACTTCCTGTTTGTGTCTGGATCCAGTTTATGACGGCATGACGCGTCATTTTTCCGTTTAAAGAGTTTACAGAAAGGCTGCGACTGACAGAAACGTTTCCTTCTGGGATGTTTCCATAAAAACAAAGTCGATTGTTTATTTTCTTGGACTTTGGAAGCCCGTCCGTCACACTCACATGGTAACACTTTATTTGAAGCCGTGTGCATAAAACTGACAGTCTCAACTTTGCATTATTTGGTTAATTATTACCTTTTTTTGGCAAAGTTTCATTGAAACTTGCATTAAAAGTATTTTAAAATTGTAAACTTTGTATTATTCTGTGAATAACTGGTAAATAAACTTTTTTGATGCAAAATTCCATTAAAAGTATCAACTTTGCAATATTCTGTAATTGATTACATTTTAAATGCAAAGTTGAATTAAAAGTTGCATTTAAAATATATTAAAAATGTAAACTTTGTATTATTTGTTAAATAATGGCACTTTTAATGCAAAGTTGCATTAAAACGGTCAGCTTTGCAATATTCTGTTTTCAATTACATTTTTAATCCAAAGTTGAATTAAAAGTTCAGTGTTTATTCAATGAAACCTCATGACAACAATAATAAACATTCACAGAGACTCCTTCATGTCAGGCTCACCCCTCTAAATAAAGCGTTGCCACTTTCCCACCTGTCCAGATGTTTAGCTCTGTTTCCTCCTGCCTGTAGTTATCTGTTGGACCTGCTGATCCGGACGCGCTCAGCCAGCTCCTGCCCGGCCTCAGAGGTCCGCTCGGAGCCAAGCAGGGCAGCGAGGAGTCGGTGAATCCCGGCGGAGGCGGCGCCCAGCTCCACTCTCCCTCCACGCAGCTCCCGGCTCCGCTCCAGTCCCCGGTGCCTCACCTCCAGTCGCCCCTGTCCCAGCCGCAGTCTGTCCCCCAGCTGCACTCCCCGTCCCACCAGGTCAAGCTGCAGTCCCCCACACACCTGCAGCCCGGTGAGGCCTGCACTCCCCGCAACGTAAATGTGAAGAGGGAGCCGCCAGGGACTCCAAACAGAGGTACTCACTTTGTGTCAAAGGTCAGCAAAATGTGAAGTCAAGCAGTTAAAGTGGTCTGACTTTTTTTTGTTTGTTTTTTATTTTATTTTTTTTATTTTTTCCCCCCAGAAAATTAATATTTACTCATTTTAGATCTTTAAAATGATTTTTGGGGAACAAAACTGCATCATTTGTTACATTTTTAGCTGGCGTCATTTGTTTTCACTCTGCACTAAGTCAAACAATCCAAACTAATTAAAAACCTGTTCCCCTCCTCGCCTGTGGGGGCGCTGCACTGAAGGAAACAACATAAAAATCTCTGAAGACGACAGTGAGCGCAACTTCGTTCTTCATGAAGTGAAAACCAAAATGAAATGCCATCAGATCTTTTGATTTTAGTAAAACACCATGAGACATTTCTCCCGCTAGCGCTAGGCTAACCGGTTTGTTTTGGTTGTATTTACCCAGAATGCACTGTGCTATTGTTTGCTTTCTGCTTATGGAGCGGTTTCCAGTTCACTTGGCATTCGAACCCCATCAGAGTTTGCCTTTTGGTCCACATCAGAGTTCAGTTAGCATTCACACCTCCCCAAATGAACCAGACTTTCTCGGCAAACGAACCAGAGTTGGATTAAAGGGGACTAAACAGAACCGATGTGGCCTCTTGACCTTTGTGTTCCGGTTTCAGGACTTGTTGACGGCGTCCCGACCTCAGGCTGCAGCCTCCAGACACAGCAATCGTTTGATTTTTGCAACCCTGCCACTCCAAGCCAACAACAGGGAGACCTCTTCCAGACCCCCAAGGATAGCAGCCCCTTTCCAGAGACCGAAGTCATCAACCCTTTTGCTCCGAGTACTGGTACAGAAGAGAACCAGTTAAAACGATAAAAACAACAATAAAAACACAATTTAGCTGATATCAAATGAAGAAAAACTTGCACTTTCTTTGCCAGTTCTGTCATCTGTTACATACTTGAGTCTGACAGCCAGATCTTACCACCAGATAAAGTTATTAAATTCCTCTCCAGGGCTGACGAAGATGGATGTGGGAGATTCCCAGTTCCAGCCTCTGGCTCTGACTGACACTTTGTCTTTTGATGGACATGGAACTCCTTTACAACCCTCCTTAGCTTCGCCACAAGAGTAAGTGCTACAGTTTGCTGCAGTATTTTAAGTTACATGTTTGTCTCTGGAGGAGTTTTACTCCAACGTTTCTGCCTGAACATTCAATGTTGATCAACGTTAAGTAGCTTCTGAATGTCCATCCACTTTGACACTCGACACTGTTCACCATGTTGTTGAAGTGACTCTCTGGTCAAAGTACTCAGCTGGTTCAAACTTAAATTATGAAAATAATTACATGTGGCGTTCCCCAAGGTTCTTTCTTGGACGCCTCTTATTTAATACCTACATGCTCCCACTAACTCAGATTATAAAAAGTAATAAGATTAACTATCACAGCTATCCAGATGATACTCGACTCTACATTATGATTTCTTAGAAAGATCTAGAGAAACAGTTTCAAAGCTTTAGCCTCACAGAGCAGCCCTCCCACATGATTCCCCCACTCAGCTCCTTCAGACTAGCCAGCAGCAATTAGCAAACAGCTGCCCATCTGCTGAGCTCGTTATAGGCGCTACTTCTCAGAACGTTTGGAAAAACGTTATTAAAATGGTTAATAAAGGAGCCGTTTTGTGACGACTTCCTGGAGGCAGAGCTTCAGAAAGAGCAGCAGTTTCTTAAAGAGACAGAGGCTCAATTTCAGTGTGTTAAACTACAACTTCAATATCTTAAATCATCTTTAATATGCAGCATTTGTATAGTAACTGAAGACAACATAGTGCTATAAAATTGCACTATGTTTGGTTCTGGGGATGTTTGGTTCTGCATCCCCAGAACCAAACATGGAGAGGCAGCATTTAGCTTCTATGCACCACAGATCTGGAACAAACTTCCAGAAAACTGTAAAACAGCCAAAACACTGAGTTTCTTGAAATCAAAGCTAGAGAACCCATTTGTTTAGAGCTGCCTTTCATTAATAACTGGAATATCATTAGTTTTATTCCGGTTTGTTACACAAATAAACCAGACTTAACCACAGGATTTTATTTTCGGACTTATTCTCCTTTTTGGTGTATTTTCCCTCATTGGGCCAAATAATCATGTGTTTTTCTGAAGTGTCTTATCATTTGTGTGCTGATGATGTTGAACTCTAATGATTTTAGCTAGTTTTAGGCTGCATGATGTAATCTGATTGTGTTTCCCGGAGCAGACAGCGTGTGCCGGGCACGCTGGACGAAGAGCTGGGCCCTCCGACCACACCTGAAGCCCGAAACGATGAGAAGGCTCTGATCGAGCAGCTCGTGTCCTTCCTGAGTGGGACAGACGAGAGCGAACTGGCCGAACTGGACAAGGCCCTGGGTATCGACAAACTGGTTCAGGTAACCCAGTAAACGCCTTGGACTGGCTGGAAATGATGCAGAAAATGTAGGAAATAAAAACTTTGGGAAGTGGGTTTTTGTTAGGTTTCTTTAAGCCACAGAGGGTCGGCTTCAGGGTTTGTACCGATGGTTAAAATCCTTGAAAATGCCTGATTTTCAGTTAGATGTCTTCAAGGTTTTGATTTCTGCATAATATTCTTGATATTCAAACAGTTTGGTAGCAAAATTCAGTCTAATATTTGATTAGAGGCCAAACTGAAACAGTTCATATGCCTCATAAACAGACAGATTCATTTTTTTTCTCACTGTCTGAAGTTAAATCAGGCTAAACTTGTTTTAAGTCAGTTAGAATAACCAACATGCCTAAATGGCCAAAAACATCTTTTAGAGATTTTTCAATCTTCCTCCATTTAATCTGAGCAGGAAGATAATTTACCTAAAGTGTCAGCAAACTGCTTCAGCTATTACATCAAGAAACTAGAAATCAGGCCCGAAATCTCTGAACCTTCAGAGCCACATAAAGACGGTTACAAAGCCAGCCTTCTATCACCTGGACAGAACCCAAATCAAAGATTTTTTTGTGGCTTTTTCAGTCAGTTTCATGTGTTTACAACTTATTTCCTGGCGTAAGTCTTTGACTTTATTCTGTTTTTTTCTTAATTCTTTCAATGTAGCAGTTGAAGACATGGTTTAATCATAATAAATGGCTTTTCCCCCCTCGTAGGGCGCCTGCTTTGACCCTTTTCCCCAAAATTTGCCACCCCAGCAACCCACTGCCACCCCGGTTTCCATGGAGCCCAAACCGCCTACCTACACCTCCCAGTTCCCCCCAGCTTCACAGGCTCCGTTTCCTCCAGAGCTGGCCGCGGTGGGGCAGCAGGGCGTGACATTCGGAGCCCCCCGCGGGGCTTTCCCCATGGGGCTGAGGCCCGGCTTGACCAGGCCGCAGGGAATGGGCCCCCAGCTGCGGCTGCCGCCCAACCAGCTGCGGCTGCAGCTGCAGCAGAGACTGCAGGGCCCGCAGCAGGTGAGATTGTCGCTGCTGATGCTGCGTCTATCGATTCAGTGCTTTTATGCATAGAAACATTATGGATGTAATTTATTTACGGTTGTAGTGCTGTTAACAAAAGGACAAAGTGTTATCCGTAACGAGAGTCAGACAGAAACACTCGTACTTCTTTCAGTGGTATTGATTTGCTGCCCTTTGCGTCCGTCTCTGTCACACTTCATCATGACGAGTCTCCGTTCTTCTCCTCATATTGATTAAGAAGCTCTTAGAGAGAGCGCCGCTTCCCGCCTCACTAATATTCGTCTCACCCTGTCAGACTCTTCACTTATTTATTTTTAAGACGACCTATTATGCAAACTTCACATTTAGCATGTTTTTATACTTCCATTGGTTTTCTGCTGCTTATAAAACAAACACAGAGCCATCTTTGGTAATAAATGCTTTTGTTTTCCTGGCAGTGAACTTCCTGTAAGATTTTCCTACTTTTTTGCTTCTAAACGAAGGCGTCTGAGTAAACTTACTTGTCTTCATACTTCTTCTGTTGTTTCACATTTTGTCACTTTACAACCTAAAACTTTATGGTATTTTATGTGGATTTTATGTGATGTTATTGTGGAGTTGAAGAAAAAGATGCAAGACTTCCGCCTGCCACCTAGCAACCCCAGCAGAGCTCCAGCATGTTTGGTCAGCTGGTTTTTCTGCTGGGTTTCTGGATGGAAGGAGGTTGTTTGTGCAGGAAGCTCCACTTCTGCTTTTCAAGCATCTACGGTTGTATAATTCTGCCTCTGTTGGCAACCATTTTCACCTGTGAGTGTAAACTTTGAGTTTGGGGAGGGGCGTGGCCAGCTGCAGCTTATTTTGATTTAAAGTGACAGAGCCCTAAAACAGCTTAAAATATGCAGAACTAACCAGATTAAAATCTTATTTGAGCATGAGTTTGTGCAAAAAAATGTAAATGTAAAATGTTTTGTTTATCCCAGAGACCTATAATAATCTGTTCAAGGAAGCAAAATAGTTCACCTTTAATAGACAAATTTCTTCTTTCTTTTTATTTCCAGCTCCAGAACCGGCTGGCAGCCATGAATTCATTCCCAGGAGGACCCCAGCAAGTGAACATGGGGGTCCGACAGGCAATCCAGCTACCCCAGATGTCCTCACAGGTCAGTCAGGACTTTATCTCTTTAAAAAATAAAAGCCACACCATTGCAGCTAAATGTTTGATGGTGTAGAAACAACACAGTGTTTATCCGTCGTCATTAGTGGCCATGTTAACTAGCCTTAGCATTCACAACTCACTCTGCTAGCTGCAGTGTAGCAGAGAGCAAGGGATGGAGGGTAATTGACAGCGCTAAGACCCGCCTCCTGCCTCTGATTGGTTGTTTCTAGTTAGCACTGCAAGAAGGCAGAAGAGCTTGATTTTTTTCTTCATTTTATTTGTTGTTTCTGTTGTTTTGTTTATTTATTTTGGATATTTAGAATTTCTTCCAGTTCCAGCGTTAAATGTTGATTACAATGTAAACTTATTTATTTTTGAGAATATGGTCAATTCAAATATAATTTATAATATCTGGGTAGCAGAGGCAAAATTCTACTGTCCTGTTGGCAAACTCTGCTAATCCAACTCATATGCTTTTGATGCTGCTATTTAAATCTCTGTCTTTGCAGAGAGATGTTGGAGTAGGGGATATGTTCAGTTCAAATTAAAAATAATTTATAATATCTGAGAAGTAGAGGTGAAATTCAATAGTAGCATGTCTGTGATGACAGTATCAGCTGTTGGCAAGCACTGCTAATCCACCTTATTTGCTTTTGCTGCCCCTCTAAGTGAGATGAGAGATGTTGGAGTAGGGGATATGATGGTAGTTTGAACTTTCTCCTCTTATCGACTTAAAACAACCTCCTATATCTTGCTGGAAAGTTACTTTTAAGTTGCTTTTGTCTCATTTCAAATTTATTCTGATATTTTCTCTACAAACTTGATCAAAATTACTTTGCAATATTTTGTGTTTTGCAGTGCAATGACGTTTGGGACAAATTAGGTTTGTAGAAGCTGAATTTGTTGTGTTGTAAATTGCTTTAGCAGCCGCCGCTGAACGCCCAGATGCTGGCGCAGCGTCAGAGGGAACTGTACAGCATCCACCACCGGCAGCAGCAGCAGCTCCTCCAGCACAAGGTCAGGCTCATGAGACAGAACATGGTGGCGGGCGCGCCGGCCGGGGGCCCGGGAACCCCCAGGGCACCCAAGGGCCCCCCGACGACGTCTCAGCAGCAGTTCAGCTTCCCGCCGGGGTTTGCCCCGATGGCGGGCAGCACCCCTACCTCACCGAGTCACTTCAGCGCCGTGCCGGGGGCCCCGTTGGACACCAAGATGTCCGCCAGGGGGCCCCTGAGCAACCAGGCGCTGCTGGGTGGCTTACAGGGCCAGTTTGATGGCGCCGGGAACCCGACGATGCAGCAGGGGCTGTTTCAGCAGTTTGGAGGGTCTGGTGAGTTCAAGGAAGCTGGGATATTAGAACAAGTTGAGGAGTTCAGGGTTCATCTAATGGGTTAAGGTCTGAAGACAAAACATGGGAAAAGATGGTTTACAGACCATTTCATACATCCATCCATCGCTTCATTCATCCCTTCATCCAAACTCGTCTAACATACATCTGTCCAGTAGTGGTCTAGCAACCCTTTTGTCCAATTTTCATGTGTTCCTTTCTATTCTTTTGTCAGATATTTGTCTTTGTTGCTTTCTTTTTTCTGATATTCATCTTTCTTTCCTTCCTTTTGTCCAACATTCATGTCCTTCTATCTATACTTTATCCATTCATCTATTCCTCTGTTTGAGCACTTTTTGCATCTATCCATTCTTATTTCATGTTTCTTCAGCTTCCATATTTACAGCCTATATGCTTTTAAATGTTTTAAAAAGTTAAATATTGCATTTACACTTTGAAAATCCTCCACAAACAGAGTCTGAGATTTGATTCTGAAAATGTTTTGATATTTTGAGATGGAGATATATCTTAAAAGAAAAAAAATAAGTTCCAGACACAATGAAGATATATTTTATAAACAGCTTTACAACACTTTTAAAACGGCTGGATTCCAGTTTTGCGATGAAACGGTTTCTTTTCCACAGCTGCGGTGCAACAAGACCCCCCATTTCCTCCTGAGATGAGCCCCACAAGCCCATTGTTATCACCTCAGAACTCCACCTCCCAGAGTCCCCTGCTTCAGCAGGCACCAACTCCTGGCTACCAGTCACCAGACATGAAGAGCTGGCAGCAGACAGGCCTGGGCGGGTAAGGACTCGCTCTCATTATCGATGCTTTTCTCATCAATTTATAGCTTGTATTACATTGGGTCTGAACTCCTTTCTTCTCCTACAGCCTGTTCAGTCAGTCAGGACAGAGTGCAGGACAGGCGTTTGGCCAGCAGGGGGTGTACAACAACATGAGCATCACCGTCTCCATGGCTGGAGGCACAGGCGGCGTCAGCTCTTTACCTCCCATGGGACAGGCGGTTGGCATGAGCAACAGTAACCTCAGCAACGTCAGCTCAGTGTGCAGCGAACAGCAGGTTGGTGAGACCTACACGCTGATGGTTAGAAAGATGTTGGAGTAAGGGATATGGTCAATTCAGCTTCAAAAATACGTAATTTATTCCAGTTGGAAATTAAACGTTGTTGCAACTCATAACATTCGAGTAAATTCAAAAAGTGGTTGTAGATGGTGAAGCTGTGCTGCGATCAGCGTTGCTACGACTCTAACTGAAGAGTCGTAGCAACGCTTACAGTTTGTAACTGTAATGGCATGCTACCAGCTCAACTTCAGAGCAGCGTTGATGATATTTAACAAGTCTGGATGACACCATCAGTTGTTGGCAAGCACTGATAATCCACTGCATTAGATTTGCTGCCCCTCCTTTAATGTCTGTCTGGGCAGAGAGACGTTGGAGTAGGGGATATGATGATGGTTTGAACTTCCTCATCCATCCATGAAGCCTCCTTTTCAGCTCTTTGCGCCTGTGTCTGCAGGTGCAGCAGGTCCAGGTGTTTGCTGACGTCCAGTGCACGGTGAACCTCGTCGGCAGCGACTCCTACCTGAACCAGGGCTCGATGGGGGCCGCGGCTCCCCAGAAGGGCCCCGTTCCCCAGGGCTCGCAGACCAGCCAGGCCCAGCAGAAGAGCCTCCTCCAGCAGCTCCTCACTGAGTGACGCCCGCCCCATCCCGTTGGCTCTCCTGCTCCCTCCCACTGTTCTTTACCGCCGCCGCTGCTTTGGAGGCCGGCGCACCAGACCCATCGCTGTCTCCGTCTCACCTGTCGGACGGACGGAGTCGGCGGGTGTCGGTGGAGGGGCCTGGTCACTTCACCGGGCCAGAACTTAAAGGAGCAGCGGTGTTATTTAAACCTGCCTGTCTAATCTGTCTGACAACCTGTCTGTCTGCCTCAGCCTATTAAAGGCAGTGTTGTCTTGCTGCTCATTTCTCGGTGACCTACTTCCTGCTTCCTGACCCAAGACAAAACAACTGCGACGTCATTGTAGATTTGCCAAGTTTTCGTCACTGTCAAATCAGGGCCGACCTCCTCCTCCTTTCTTTCCTTCTTTCTTTCTTTCTTTCTTTCTTTCTTTCTTTCTTTCTTTCTTTCTTTCTTTCTTTCTTTCTTTCTTTCTTTCTTTCTTTCTCTCTCTCTCTTTCTCTCTCTTTCTTTCTCTTTCTCTCTCTCTTTCTCTCTCTTTCTTTCTCTTTCTCTCTTTCTTTCTCTCTCTTTCTTTCTCTTTCTCTCTTTCTTTCTCTCTCTTTCTCTCTTTCTTTCTTTCTCTCTTTCTGTTTTGTCTTTCTGTCTTGATGGCGGGAACGCCCGCACATCAGCAGCACCTCTGGCTTTTGATCTCCCTTTGTTTGTGTCGCTTCTGTTCGTCTCTTTCTCTCTCAGCGATGTGGGAATGTTAAGGTTTCAGACCTCAGCGGCATTGTGGGATAGATGCTCAGTATCAGCTGGTTCTGGTTCTGGTCCTCTCTATCTGCTGCAGTGCCTGGTGGAAGTGCGAGTTTCTCCCAAGCTCTGCTTCTTCTTTTTTTTTCTATTCTGGTTTTATTTTTTATGTTTTGGGTTGTTTAAAAAAAATCTGCTCTCTCTCCGTCATCATCATCATCATCATCATCATTACGACCTCCAGAACAAGCTTTGACACCAACCGGGACGGACAGATGGATGGGAGTCAGAGGGGATGCTGCTCAGTTTTGAACTTAGATGTCTTTCTTTATTTTTTATTTCTGTCAGAGTATAAAAACAGACTGTTATGATTATTTAACTGTCTTGTCCATCACATTTTAGCCTCACCTCAGCAGATGTGAATCCAGAAGCCCGGCAGGGTTCTTCCTCTCCTCCTCATTCTCTTTGTGTCTTCACGGTTCCTCTCAGCCTATCAGTGTTGTTTGCCACATGCATCATGCAGGCGGGTAGTATTTGTACATTACAGAAGGACAAAGACTTTGGGGGTGAGCTAACCTATTATCTTGTAACTGCTTTCCTTTTGAGATAAAAAGAAATGTAATTAATTGAATACTCAGAAAAAGAAAAATGTATAATTTGATTCGATCCATTTATTTTTTTTTGTTTTTATTAGATTTAAATAAGTTGTAATAATGTCTGCTCATTTTTGAGATTTTATTTTGACATATTGTGACACAGCTACATGTTGCAGTGGAGGAGGAAGTTATTCCAGCTTCTAAAAATGTGAAATTTTAAGCGATTTGACTTTGAAAAAAATAAATTAGTGGCTCCCTTTTTTTTTTTCCCCCAAATATAAATAGTTTTATTTTCCAGGGAGCTAGTTAGCCATGTTTATTTTTGCTTTCTCCTGTTTTTGTACAAAAAAAACAGCACATTTGTTTGTAACCGTTGTATAAAAATTAAAATAATAGCTAAAGTCGCGTCGTTTGCTGCCCCGTGCCGCAGCAAATGACGCGCTTTCTGTTATTGTTCCCATATATAATGAAATTTAAGTAGAGGCTTTAGCGATAAACTTCCTAACAGAGATTTGTGATTGGTGATTAATTTAAAGATGTCAGGAATTCAAGTGGAGCTTTCCTCCTGGTTAAACCGTGTTCATCCAATCGGGAGTTCATCTCCCTCCACCTCTGATGACGTCACTCCGCTGGCTGCTCACATGTACAGTTTTCTATTGACTACTGTTGATCGGTCATACACTGTCTCTCAAAGTCATAACAAACATAAGGATTGAAAATGAGGAAAAAAATCCACTTTTTGTTATATAAAAACATCCCTGCTGAGACGTTGCCTTTAAATATGCTAAATTGTTGCAGAAGTAGGAAAAAAATGCAGTTTTTGTTTTATACTGAGATGAATTAGGAAGCATCCAGTGGAAAATGAGTGAATTATTCTTTCTCTCCCTTTCTCTCCCGATGGATTGGAGGCGAGAGGCGTCACATTCACTCGATAAAAAATAAACTTTTACTCCAATTCCAACTTATTTCTGATGATAATTAGGTGAATTGCGGCTTTTAAACCCTGGAATATTATGCAAAACTTACATAACGATCATATTTCAAGTCGACATTCCACTTGCTAACTCCTCCAGCGATGCTGTGTGATGCGGAAATCACTTTGCACTTTTGTCTATTTCAAACCATTCAAATCAACCCAAATAAAACTTCTGACTTAAAATAATTCAGCAAAACAACAGAAATGTTCCTGTTTGTGTTAAAATTTTGACCATTTTTTGGGATGAAGTAGACTTAATATCGATCAATGTTTTACCTCAGATGTGTTTATATTGATGAATAATAAACAGGAAACTCTGAACTCAAGCTAAAGTTGGACTCTTCTTGTCCTAGATGAGAAATGGCGTCAGGGTTTTATCTTTTTAATATAATTATTCACATGTGATTTAAATTGCATTTCTCATTTAATAGAAATACTGCAATTGCAAAATGGTGTTTTTTGACATTAGCGGAATATTTAGAAAGTTTTGCTCACATTTGTAATGGAAACCCAGCTACTGATTACCAGACAAAATAACTTATTAGGTAAATTGCATTTGATCCCTACTTAATTTTTCATCCAATTAATGCATTGTTTTATTCAACAAAAAGAAGCTAGTAACTGGGGAACCCGTTAATGGTTTTCCAGATGTCACCCAGAGATTAATTTATATTTTCTGTGTTTTTAAAAGATTTCAAAATGTCGGCCCTCATTTGCAAAACATTTAAATTCAAGTTCTGAAACGATGAAGAAGCTGATTTTACTGGCAAATTGCAGCTAAAATGTTTTTATTTTGTGCACACATCTGAATGGAAATTTTATATATATTTTTTTTTTTGCTCTAGTGGCCTTTATTTGATAGTTAATTGACAGGAAAGTGGGTAATGAGAGAAGGGGAAGACATGCAGCAAAGGTCACCATGTCGGGAATCGAACGTGCGACAGCTGCGTCGAGGACTAAGGCCTCCATATGTGGGTTGTGCTTAAAACCCCTTCGCCACCACATCACACCCCCAATTGTGTCGTTTTATTAAACCACAGAGATATTTCCCCACACACAGCATCGCTCCTCTTCCTCTTTCCTGCATGGAAAAGGCATTCCCAAAAACGGTTTCCTCTACAGTCCGGATAATAAACGGAGACACTCAGCAGCTCTTTCTGCAACAGAAACGAGCCAAAACACACCCAAAAACAAAAAGGTGAAATGTTTCGTTATGCAACAGCCTTTCAGTGCAAAAAAAAAAAACAGAAAACAAAAAGCAGTCCCTCTTTCCTCACTACAGTTCGCTGGTATCGGGTTTTTAACGTTTGTCTCATGATGTTAATGTATATAACAGAAATGTGAATGCATATTTGTTCAGAATCAACAGAAAAACAACTAGCTCCGAGTTTGTGGTAAATAACTACTCGCCTCTGTCATGTTTTTATTTTTCTACCTTCTTATTTTTGTTTTAAAGATGATGTATGTTTGTACATGAAGAGTGTGTGTGTGTGTGTGTGTGTGTGTGTGTGTGTGTGTGTGTGTGTGTGTGTGTGTGTAAGCGATTAATACTGTATATCTGGTGTTCTCTGAGATGGAAA
The DNA here is from genome assembly GCF_001443285.1 of Poecilia latipinna. Classification (NCBI taxonomy): domain Eukaryota; kingdom Metazoa; phylum Chordata; class Actinopteri; order Cyprinodontiformes; family Poeciliidae; genus Poecilia; species Poecilia latipinna. Next base: position 109,558 of record NW_015113241.1, on the reverse strand, counting down.
CAGACGAAGATGTCATGTTCGGTTTCTCTTTTTGACTCTTTCAGACCCTGCACAGTTACCTGTGGGTGTTTTATTCAGATAAACTATGCCAGAGAATGGTTTGTTTTTATTTTTTAAAGCGACTGCTGAATGTGATTTTATTGAGAGAAAGAGAGAGAGAGAGAAAGAGAGAGAGAGAGAAGCGGTGTGGACTGGCTTTTTGTACGGGTTAATTTAAAAGAAAAAAGGCCATATTATTTAATTTTCTCTGTTGATAGAAGGTTTAAGCAGAGCTGGGAGAGTGGAGCCTTGGTTTTCAGGGGAAGCGTTGAGTTTCTGACTGATCCGTTTGGGTATTTTTATCATTTTCTGCCTCCGTCAGTAGTAAAAAAAAAAAAAAATGACCAAAGCTTCAACGCGTTTGATGGATTTCATATGCAAACCTCATCGTCACTGGACAACACATAATGTAGCGGCTCTTCTTCGTTTCCGGTTCTTCTGCATGCTCGTTTCCGTCTTTTCAGAGTGGCCTATCAGCGTTGAAACCCTGTGATGTCCCAAAGTTTGCTCAGTTTAGACTCTGCCAATGCCGTCTTTTTGAGCCCGAAGTGCTATCACGTGTTTACAGGAAAAAAAATAAACATTGCAACCATTAGCTATGCACCTTACCTAAACAAGCATTTCCTCATTTGTAATGTAGAAGTTACACTGGAGCAACACTAAGCCATTCATTTAAAGAAGAAAACAAACCCGTGTTTGATGACCTATCAGCTTTCAGTCTCATTCTTCAACCGAATACTTTATACCAAACTTGAGGTGCCTCGTGTATATATTTGCTGATTAACAATAACCTTGTTAACCAGGTTTTTTTTTAAATGAGAAAAAAAAAAACATTTTTACTGTATAAATGACTTTTTTTTACACATGTAGATTAATCAGATTATCCCAGGAACTTGCAAATACAATCTAATTCTGCACTTTATATATCCGGATCCGCTCGGGGTGAAAAAGGCCATTAAAATCAGATTAGCATTCGGAGATAAAGTGGCTCCTGAAAGTCTACAAAACTCAGCTAAAATATAAAGTTTGACATTTAGATCAAGATAAATAATTTCAAAACTTTTTTCCACTTCTGTTGTGTCAAATGTTTTGTATTCATCTGAAAAACAAACAAAATATTTAAAAAGCTGTATTGTTTACACATCCTAAATCAGTAGTGTTCTGTTTATTAGCATCTTGAGAAGTTTTCTAAGTCTCTCTGAAGTCAAAACATATTTTCATTTATACCGTGTAAATTTTTAATTACCTTTTTCTGTATTATATGTTTGTGCAATGAGGCTTCTGGGTTAACGTGCTAATAGCAGAGCTACATTTTTGCATACAGCCATCAATATCGGCTTCTGCGACAGTTCCAAAATTATTTTAGATGTCAGTTTTAATTCATACAAATGTCTAATTTGAACTATTAACGTAGGAGGTTATAATTGGGGGCATTTGTGTTCTAATTATCATGCTTTTATTTTTAAGTGGAGAAGATTATTTACGGAGCAGTTCAGTTTTCTCCGGTAACCTTTTTTTTTCTCACGTTCTCCACCCGCGATAGTGACGCTTATTTTATCCCCAGAATGCATTGCTGTACCGAACCCCTGCCGTGGTTAATTAGCCAAAATTAGCAACAGAGTTAATCAACGACTATTAGATGAAACAAGAGAAAATCTTTTCCAAATAATCATTACCTGAAGCATAACCATGTAGACAGGTGTACAACAACAATTTTTACCTGCCGAGATCGATATAATGTGTAATTTTTACATGGAGTGGTTGAATTTAGACCGTTAGCTAAATGCCATTTTGGAATAGTGCTTCAGCGTTAGCTCTACTGACATTTTGGATAAGGGGTTTTTACCACTGGAGACTTTCTGTCGTATTTTGTGCATTTAGCTCTAGCTATCGTTTCTTTCTGGTTAATCAGATTTATTTAAAAATTCATGTTAACTGTTTCCAGAACATGAATGCTCAAAACTTTTGAGACTTTTTGAAATTAAAGTTTCAAAAGTTGTGCAACAAGGTTGTTTTACACAAACGAACCTGTTTTTGTTTGGTCTGTTTGTTTTTCAGTTGAATTAAGCAGAAAATCTGTTGAAATAATTTTAAAAAGCCCCATTTTCAGTGGGTTTTGTAGACTTTTGAGAACTGCTTTTTGGTAAAAATTTAAGTTCAGGTGAACTGGAGCCATTTTGGGGAAAACAAAATCGAGCTAAAAATTGTACACAGCAGCTGCTTTCTCTGTGGGTTTATCGTAACAACTATGCTGTTCTTCTTCAGGTGACATCCTCTCCCTCCTTTCTGCACTGTTGAACTCTTAATATCCTCCTTTCTGGCTTGAACTCTGAACATTCCTGCTCCCGGCCGTTTTCTGCAGCAGCGTTTGCTTTCCTCTCTCTCTCTCTTTCTCTCTCTCTATGTCAGTGGGAAGTGTGAGACCTTACCTCTTACCTGTCCAAACGATTGTGCACTGATGTAAATGACAACGCACCACTCGTGTCGCTTGTCTTCTCTGTTTTTGCTTGTGTTTTATTGGGAGTCCTTGCAGCGGTTTTTTAGTTTTATTTTTTAAAGTTGTTGAACAACCGGGATTTCCTTCCAGCTCATTCCTAATGCAGGTTTTCGAAGCTATTCTCACCACGGCGTCAGTTGTCGAGTATTATACGTGCTGCCTTAAGCGAAGGTTTAGTTTTTTCTCACCACTTTTGTTTCTCTGGGTGGATATTTTAAGAGAAGAGACCAAGGTTCCACTTCCTCCCTTGTAAAAAATTAATATAAATAGATATATAAATATATAGACAAATATATAATATACATTTTACTCATTTCTTTGTCCAGTTTTGTATATAGAACTCATGTAAAGTTTGTTTTTAAAGAGGCATCAGAGCAGCTATTACAAGACAATATGAGTGACAGTGTTCACCTGGGAGAATTTTATGCATGTTATGTTTTCTTTTTCTCTCTCGGAGTCTTTTAAAAACCCTCAGACCCTCCCGCTCTCTCTCGTTCAGGTGTGTAACGTGAAAATAAAATAAATCTACCTTTTTCTTTGAGAATGTTGTAGACAATCAGTCTCAGGCCGGGTCCAGTCCCAGAGGGGAGTGAGAGCCCTGGAGGCTATAAGACAAACGAAACTCTTATTTTTCTTTATTTTTTGTTTGTTTGGTTTGGTTTTCGTCTACTGGAAGTCCAAACTCGGAGGTTTGTTCATTCATATGTTCGTGGCTGCTCTCAAGTTTACACAGAAACACACACACACCGACACACACTTCTCGACTACACTCAAAACACAAACACCTCGTGCATTTGGTCCCTCTGCTTTTTGTTTCCAAGGTGAGGATGCCAACCTTGTGGAAATGATGCTTTGACTAACAAATCTATAACATCTTTGAATGTGGGAATGCAACACATTGCAATAAAAGCACCATCTGAAATGCAACACGTTGGTCTCCTGGTGTTCCTTATGATGTTAATGCTGCCTCTGCGAAAAACCTCAGCTTGCGTCATCGGTGACGACGTTCTTTCACAGTCTGGAGTTTGATTTTTTTTCCAGGTTCGGACTGGTAAAATATTTAATATTGGTGTCCAAACCTTTTGCTGTGTGGGCCAAAGTCGCTAGGTTGGAAGCACTTTGTCACAAAAATAATGTTTTTTTAAATAAAAAAAAAATTTCAGTGCTGCTTCCAAGAATCTTAATGGAAAGTTAAGTGGAAGGACAAAAAATTGGTAGAAAATATTAAAATAGAGGTAAGCACCTATTAGAAGGTGTTGTTTTGGACTCGACTTAAATTTAAAATTCATATAAATGATAGATTTTGTTGGGTATGTAACATATTAACCTCTCAAGTCTTTATGGACTTTTTTTTAATGATTGTTTCCAGTAGCAGAACTAAGCAACTAAATTAAAACCTAAAAATTAAAACATTGTCTGCTGCAGATTACTAAGATATTTATTTAAAATTCGATGTTAGATGTATTTTGTGCATTTCTTGTCTTTAATGCATATTTATTTACCTCTTTCCTTTGTTTACCCGTAAGCCCTTCAAATTACCTGTTATGTCAATTACAAAATGCTCAAATTAACACATTTATTACTTAAACTTACACAAACAGTATAAATTTAATTACATCTACAGTGGAGTAAAAACATAGTTTATTGTAAGAAGGCTGTTGGTTTTTGAGCAGATAGTTAAAAATACACATACATTTACAGAAATAACATTAAAACCTATCAATTTAACTAAAAGACATTTTTATTTAATGTTTTTAAAGAGGACATAATGTGCAAAATTCACTAAAAGAAAACCCACAAACGCTTAAGAAAAATAAAAATCTGCAATAAGTTGATGCTTTTTTGTCTTAAAAATAGTACATTTCAAAAACTTTCCACCGTGCTACATGGTTGCCTAGCAACCCCCACAGAGCCCAGCCTGTTACCTAGCAACCCAGGAGGAGCTACAAAATGTTTGCTCATACATAGACTTATCCTAACCTGTTCAAGGGTTCACCTTTAAAAGATTAAAAACATTAAAAATCAGTTTGTGATGTCAGTTTCTGCTTTTAACTTAATGTTAAATTTTATATTCTGACATTTGATCTGGTTTTATCAGTGCAAAAAAAGTCCAGAAAACCAACAAGAGGACGTCTATTTAAGAAAAAGTAAAGGCTTTCTACCTTTTTACTGTTATTTTACTTTTTTTCAGTTTCAGTTGCAGGAGTTCTGGATTAGCAGTCAAGAAGGAAACAATAAAATGTCAACACGTCTACATCCAAGTCTGACTAATGATGCCCGCTTCATCTGCTTTGTTTTTGGGAATCTCATAGGCGGCCTGTTCAATGGGCTCGGTAGGATTCTTGTACTCGTAATACTCCACGATGGGGTAGGTGATCATGCTTATCACCAGAACAGCCAGCACGATGTACAGTTTATACTCCACGCACAGGAAGGTGCTGTAGGCGAAGGCGATGACAAAACCAAGCGACTCCCACATGCGGTAGTTGGCGAAAGCAGCCTCTTTGTCCCGCGGGAAGAGGACACCATAAAGAGCTGCAACAGAACAGGTGACAGGTCAATTTGAAGGTAAACTCAGCTGTTTTTATTGTTAATCTTGTGCACATGCAGTTGAAACCAGTTTTGTAGAAGTATGGTTAATCCTTGGGAACAATTTCCAGATGCTTAAAGGCGCCGCATTCATTAGTTCAAACATTTACATGCAAATCTAGATGTGATGTAAATGTCCAACCATCATACTGTCCAAGAAGGAGACGGGTTTTTATCAGAAATATGCAGATTGACCCCAGAACTAGAAACCTTGTGAAGAATCTGGCTAAAGTTGGTAAGACAGTGTCAATATCCAAATTAAAACTTGTCATGTACCAATATGGGCTGAAAAGCCGCTCCGCCAGGAAGAAGCCATGACTCCAAATGTTCAAATGTCCACAGGGACAAAAATCTTCATCTTTGGGAACATGTCCTGTGGTCTAATGATAATAAAGTGCAACTGTTTGGGCTTAATGACCATTTGGAGGAAAAACCGGGATGCTTGATGTATGTTGGTGGAAGTATCATGTTGTGAGGCTGCTTTGCTGCAGGAGGAACTGGTGCACATCACAATATGGATGGCATCATGAGGAAAAAACATTGTGTAGAAATATTGAAGCAACTACTGAAGACATCACCCAGTTTATAGGGCAAGATTTTTGTAAAATGTTTATCAGTAAAATTGAAAATTAGTTCCTGTAAAAGATCTTTCAGATTTCTACATGAGCAGTAAATGTCATTTAGGTACCAACCAGGACAAGTTACAGCAGTTGAATCTGAAACCATAATTAGTTCTGAACAAAACAAAAGGTAGAAAACAACAAATATCATCGGGTCAAACTGCTTCTAGGTTCTTTCCAGATGTTCTTCCTGCTTTCTGAACATGAAAGCATCAAAGCAGAGGTTTTAGGGTTTTCTTACCATTAGTCTGAGTTTGCCAGATAGCGTCCGCCATACCCCACAGAGCGGTAAAAACGAAAAACACAGGCAACTGGTCAGGATGAGGCTTCCAGATCAGGAGGGCGATGATGCAGGCCAAGTTGGTCGCAGCGGCTGAAAACAGAAGATTCCTCTGGTTACAAACATCTATGGCTACCGAGCTTTTACCATTGGCAGCACTACTTCAACATATTTTATTCAAATAAAAGACGAAATGAAACGTTTGTATTTTATTTAGTGGGTAGAAAATGCAGGATTTTTACTCAGTTAGCGAGACGTCATAATAAAATTACTCAGATAAAATGTACAGCGTAGTAAAAATACTCCTAAGAGTTTTTTTCCTCCAAAAAGTTACTTAAGTAAATGTAATTAAGTAAATGTAAGTAGTTACTTCCCAACTCTGTCTATAACCGGCTTTTTCACCGCAGTCTGATCAGCACAATTCCGATCTTTTCACTAAATAAAATAAAATAAAAAACAAAAAAATCCGACCTGTGCCACTTCCATATGTGGTGCTAAATCAGCACTCATTACTGAATAAACATTTAAAATTATCTATAAACTGTTTAATCCATTATCACTTCCGTAAACAATGCGCTTCTGTGTGACGTGAATGTTCATCTTCTGCGCATGCGTGTCGCTTTGTGCAGAAGCATCATTAGCTAGCAGCAAGAACGACCACGCAAAAGAACAAAGAATACATCGGGCCTAAACCTCAAGACATGCTGTATGAACGTATCTTTACATAAACAGTTTACATATAAGAAAATGAGTTTTTACCAAAGAAGAAGAGGGCGGCCCTTCCGGTATAGCGGGCGATTCTCCCGAACAGGAAGGAGCAGAGCGAATTAGCCGCTCCGAAGCACATCATCACGTAGCCGACATAGTGGATCCCCAAAGCGCAAGTTACGTAGTTCTGAGAAGAGAGGCAGCAAAATGGGTTCACGTCTCGCAGGTGGTTGATGAAACGTCAACAAACTCAAAATGGCAGCAGATAGTTGCAATGTTTTTGTAAGATATTCCTACTTTTTTCGCTTCGAAGCGAAGGCATCTGAGTAAACCTCCAAAAGTATTTATACCTTTATGGGTTTAATATTCTCACTTTACAACCCTAAACTTTACTGTATTTTGGGGGGATTTTATGCGATGTTATTCTGGACTGGAAGAACAAGATGCAACATTCTTTAAAAATCTTTTTAATAATAAAAATCTGAGACTTAGAATTACATTTGTAATGTTAAAGGGGATCTATGATACAAAATTAGTATTTTGCACCTTTTTGTACTTCCATTTGGGTCTCGGCTGCTCCTAAAGACAGTTCAAAGGTTTAAAAAAGGACACCATGCTGTTTTTTTGGCAATAAGTTAATGCTGTTTGCTGACTGAAAGATGAACCATTTCAAAAACCCATAATTGTGAGTCACATTTGAGCAGTGGACCATAATGTAGCAACACCAGTGAATCTAAGTAATGATGCTCTCTCGTTCTAGCACCAACTTGATTTTTGTTTTTTCTTTTTTTTGACGTGTCCTTACTTTGGTGTACTCCCCGGAGAGGAAGCTCTGCTCGAAGCCGCTGTACATGGTGAGTGGGATGAGCGTCAGGAGCCTCCAGTCCTTCAGCAGCCTGAACGTGGCCAGGAACGTGTGGCAGAACGGTTCCCGGTTCCCCCGAAACTGGCTGGTCTGCTCGTGGTCGATGTTGTCCAGAAATATCGATATGATGAGTATCGCTATAATGCCAACACCTACGAGAAAAACATCTCGTCAACTGAGATTTAAGACTCCATTATGAATGGGATTTAAGACCTATTTCTCAAAAGAAATGTAGGAATTTTGCCCGTGTAAATTTGCGCTGACATGTTATACGCAAAAAACGCTAGCTACCTAGCTAGCAAGTGCATGTTAGCATATGCTGCGTTCCATTTACAGCGGAAGCTGTAGGTGGATTTCACGTAAGCCTCAAGGTAAAAGTGTTGAAGTTAAGAAGTCAGAATTTTAACATGGCGAAGCACAAAATTAGGGAAAAAGATTAGGACCACTGGGAAAACCATTATTTTTCCTCATAAATTATTTTTTTTCTCAGAATTCTAACTTTATTTTCAGAATTAACTTTTTTCTCAGAATCATGGCTTTTTCTCTTTTTTCAGTGACTAATCATTTTCCATAGACATTCTTTGCAGTAGCTCTTAGAATAATTGTAAGCATTACTTTCCGTAATAAAACACCATTTTAAATTTTTGTTTGAGGCTCTATATGTGCCATTAATGTTAGACTCACCCTTACGTGTGTTTTGTAAAATAATCACGTTTCCACCACATCTGGCTACTGTTGATGCAAGAGCGGCCATTTTGAAACTAGATTTATACTTGGTATAGTCGGAGTTGCTTCCAAATTCCCAGTTGATTTTACTGACTGGGAAGCTGAAGATTCCCAGTTCTAAGTACAACTGAAATGCAACAACAAAACAAAATGAAGATGTCTATGTGTGACTCTAACTTTTGCATGACAGAAAAGTCAAACAAGAAAAAGTCCTAAGACTAAAAATCTAAGTATTTAAGGCCAACTTACTTTTTTAAAAGAATTTTGGACAATTTAAGACCTTTTCTAGGATGCATGGACACCCCTTCATTTTTTCTAGTCAAACTGCAACCAAAGGTGTTTTGTGAGGAAGAACAAAACTCTGAAATTACCAATGTAGCACCCAAGAAGCGTCCATATCAGCTTCTGTGCAGGTCTGCTGGAGGTGGTACCATTGGTACTGTTGCTATTGGTTTCAAGAGTGATTCCACAACCATGTGCTCCACAGGTGCTTAGGATATCCTCTGGAATGTTAGCTGGAAGAAATAAACACATGCAAATGTTAAATACACCAAGAAAATAGAGAAAGCAAAACCTGCAGAGATGTTGGTTTCCACTGCTTTTTAGGGTTCATCTAAGGGGAAATGTTGTCTTTGTGAGTCTTTGTCTATTTTTCCACTTGTGTTTTAAGGTGATGGCGTGGCATTTAAAGGTGTTTTTCTTTCTTTTTTTGTTTGGTTTGACAATTTTCCAAGGTCATGTAACATGACCTTGGAAATTTATTCCATGGTCAATTTGCAAAGTTGAATCTAATCTATCAGAACAGGAAGAAAATAAAACAAGAATGTCCTTTCTGGAGAAACCCATCAGTTAATCATTTATAAACTGATAAGAAAACATTTAAACCATGATGGTAACTTCGTGTGTGCGCCATGCAGTGACCTTCAAGAAACATATGTTGCTGCCAAATAACCTGGGAAGAAGTGTTATGAGGTTGTTGGCATCAGAGGGAAACTACTAAAATGAATATAGTTATTGTCAACAGTCAGAAATTATAAACAGCCAAGAGCAGTGGTGGGCACTGCTAGCTAAAAAGTTAGCAGTGCTTTAGGGTTAGTTGCTCTAACCCCAAAACTATTAATTATAAACATTAGTTCTGCTAATGCTAGAGCGCTACACCTACACAGTATTTAGGAAAAGCTAATGCTAGAGCGCTACACTAACGCAGTATTTAGCAGAAGCTAATGTTAAAGTGTAATCTCAGCTTGTTTGTAAGCCTCTAACTTGACTAATATGGCTGACATTAAGCTTTACTGGATCGTCTGCTTACCGATGTTGCTGTCCTGCCCAAAGATCAGCGACGACATCAGGTTTCCCCAAACTGCAGATGACTGGAAGATGAAGAAGAAGATCCCAAAGTAGTGGTTGACCACATCAGCACCCTTCTTATTGTCCTTGGCAGCTTGCACATTCCCACTGATGGTCAGGTAGGTGCATTTAGCCGACCACAGAGGGGAGCCGCCCAGACCCAGGATGAAGGAGGTTGGGATGAGGGTGTACCTGCAGATAGCACCTTAATTTATCCACATGTTGGGAATTTTGACTTTTATTTTTCTGAAAAATGCTAAATTATGCTTTCACTTTGAATTCAGAAGTTTGAGTACACAATAAGAAAGCACCTAGTTTGGTCCATTGATGTGTATGCCACTGATTAAATGATTCAAATTATCATAAGTGCGAATAATTAGTTAAGTGCATTGTTGTTATATGCTAACAGAGAAGCTAACATCTACAGGGATCGATCCATAATATCGATACCAAGTCGATATTTGTGTTGGATTGATACCATCTTGAAATGTTGTATTTTTATTTATAACATTATTACTATTATTCTCTTTTTCTGTTTNTGTCATTTTTCAAATCTACCTCAAAAACAATTTTGGATTTCACTTTAAAGAGGATGTGTGAAATGTTAAATTGATTTTTTTTTTAGCTTTATTTTATGTTTCAAGCCATTAAATTGCAAAGTTACATTTATTTAAAATCATGTTTGATAAATGTAGCATTTTTATAACAACTGAGCATGGTTACTTGATTGTGCTATAAAATTACATGATTTTTTAAAATTGTTTTTATTTCCTTTATTTAACCAGGTAAACTGTGTTGAGATCTAGATCTCATTTTCAAGAGGGATCTGGACAATGTGCCTGGAAAACACATAGCAGCGCCTCTTTAAAGGTAATTTTATGCCTTTTTCTAAATTCCCTCAGATTTATTTAATTTTTCTGTTGTTTCTGTCTGCAATGTGATTATAATTAGCATATTTTATAGATTTAAACAAAATAATTTGAGGAAAAAGCCCACAAAAACACCTAAAAGTGAATTTTTTTGAGTTTCTAATTATTGAGTTAAATCATATTATATATAAAAATAATCTTTGTGCAGAATAAACTTCACTGGGTTAGAGGTGCAGCTCAGCTAGGGGAAAGTTGTGCAGAAGGAAGATCTCACCTGCTAAAACGACAGTATTTAGTCTTTTTTTGATTAAACAAACTGATATTTAATGGCACAATGAGCTGAAGTTAGTTTAGATTCCCAACAATAGAAGAAAAAAAAACAGCCTTGTTAAGGTCAAAGTACATAGAAAACATTACAGGCTCATTTTAGGCGTTTCTGCACAAAACTGAGTGACAAATCATGAGCAACAACTTGTAATGCACTAAAATTATCCTGCACTGCAAAAACTCAAACTCTCACCAAGTGTTTTAGTTTAGTTTCTAGGGCAAATATATTAGTACATTGATAAAAAAGTTTATTTATAAAATGGGAAAAATGTCTTGTTTAAAGTGAAATAATCTGCCAAGAACTTTTCCA
>NW_015113241.1:93922-94866 GCF_001443285.1 Poecilia latipinna | reverse complement strand
ATCTTGCTAAAAAGTTACTTTTATGTTAGTTTGTCTTATTTTAACTGTACTAATATATTTGCCCTAGAAACTAAACTAAAATACTTGGTGAGAGTTTGAGTTTTTGCAGTGCAGGATAATTTTAGTGCATTACAAGTTGTTGCTCATGATTTGTCACTCAGTTTTGTGCAGAAACGCCTAAAATGAGCCTGTAATGTTTTCTATGAACTTTGACCTTAACAAGGCTGTTTTTTTCTTCTATTGTTGGGAATCTAAACTAACTTCAGCTCATTGTGCCATTAAATATCAGTTTGTTTAATCAAGAAAAGACTAAATACTGTAGTTTTAGCAGTTGAGATCTTCCTTCTGCACAACTTTCCCCTAGCTGAGCTGCACCTCTAACCCAGTGAAGCTTATTCTGCACAAAGATTATTTTTATATATAATATGATTTAACTCAATAATTAGGAACTCAAAAAAATTCACTTTTAGGTGTTTTTGTGGGCTTTTCCCTCAAATTATTTTGTTTAAATCTATAAAATATGCTAATTATAATCACATTGCAGACAGAAACAACAGAAAAATTAAATAAATCTGAGGGAATTTAGAAAAAGGCATAAAATTACCTTTAAAGAGGCGCTGCTATGTGTTTTCCAGGCACATTGTCCAGATCCCTCTTGAAAATGAGATCTAGATCTCAACACAGTTTACCTGGTTAAATAAAGGAAATAAAAACAATTTTAAAAAATCATGTAATTTTATAGCACAATCAAGTAACCATGTTGCCCTCAGTTGTTATAAAAAGGCTACATTTATCAAACATGATTTTAAATAAATGTAACTTTGCAATTTAATGGCTTGAAACATAAAATAAAGCTAAAAAAAAAATCAATTTAACATTTCACATATCCTCTTTAAAGTGAAATCCAAAATTGTTTTTGAGGTAGATTTGAAAAATGACAAAAA
>NW_015113241.1:81930-91111 GCF_001443285.1 Poecilia latipinna | reverse complement strand
TCAAAAAAATTCACTTTTAGGTGTTTTTGTGGGCTTTTCCCTCAAATTATTTTGTTTAAATCTATAAAATATGCTAATTATAATCACATTGCAGACAGAAACAACAGAAAAATTAAATACATTTGAGGGAGTTTAGAAAAAAGGGATAAAATTACCTTTAAAGAGGAGCTATTATGTGTTTTCTGGGCACATCATATAATTTTATAGCACAATCAAGTAACCATGTTGCCTTCAGTTGTTATAAAAATGATTAATTCATCAAACATGACTTTAAATAAATGTAACTTTGCAATTTAACGGCTTTTAACATAAAATAAAAATAAAATACATCATTTAGCATAAAATTAACCAAATTTTTATCCAAATCCAAATTTGTTTTTGAGGTAGATTTGAGAAATTACAAATAAAAAAACAAAACAAAACAATAATAATGTTCGTAATAATAATATTAAAAAATATTTCAAGATGATATGTGAAACTAATATGGATGAAAAAAGTTCTAGTTCCATTGGGAGATTATTTCACTTAAAACAAGACATTTTCCCATGTTTTTTCATCAATATTAAGGAATTATTTACTTTAAACAAGCTCCTATATCTTGCTAAAACATCACTTTTCAATTAGTTTTGTCTTATTGCACATTTCCTATAAGATTTCTTATCTTGTAAATTTATGTGAATCTGCACAGAAAAATGAAAGCCACACCATAATTTTCTGACTCAAACGTCCTAAAGTTTCCATTTGTTTGTTGATTTTCATGATTTTTAGAGGTTTAATCAGCCTCTCCTGGTCAGATTTTTTTAAAAACTCGGCTCTTTACCATCCAGGGTAGAGGTTTCCGAATGAGTAGGACACGTAGCAGGCCATTCCCACGACGATGGTCCATTTGCAGCCCAGGTTTTTGATCATGATGGGCGGCAGGAACATGGAGGAGATGATGATGGCGGCGTAGATGACGCTGAGGGACGCGACGCCCATCCCCTGCTCCGCATTCAAGCTGCTCTGCACCACACAAAATACAGTAGAAATCAGAAACCAATCAGTTTTTAAAGGAGACAACAGGTTTTTATTTAAATTTAACAATATGTGCTGGAATATCACTGAAAATCAAAATAATATGCACAATTTTAGTGTTAAATATGAAGAATATTAATAGTTTCCTGATTTAAATGTGAATTCAATGAAAGATTTTAGCCTATCGACATCTTTTTTACAATAAAAATATTTTTATGCCTAATAAACCACTGGTTTACGGATATTTATTTTGTAAAACACTTTAACTTTAATAACACACTAATTGATTAAATACAGTAATACTTTAATTGATACAATATTAAAAATCCCAATAAGATACAATACTAATAAATAAATGTAAAAATACTTCAGTAATCCAAAAGGGAAATTAAATTAAATTAACAAATTTTTATTAGAAATGTGACAAGATATTAAGAGTATTAATAGTTTTCCATTTAAATGTGTATTTAATAAAATATTTTACTCAGCCCATCAATTATTGTTTTCCAGACGGTCAGAACTGAAACCAGACGGGTCTTAAAGAGTCTGGTTAAGAACTTAATGTAAAGTTGAACTTAAAGTAAAAATTTAAGCAAAATAATTTTTTTTAGATTAAATTTAAAGATTTGTATTTTAAGTAAATCATAAAGTGTCACTTTCTGACATTTTCACACTTGAATTTATTCATGTAATGTGACAAACATGGTTTTATGATTATTTAGCCTTAAAAATCCCTTCTTTAATGAATGAGCATTAATTAAAATCTTTATTTTTAGCACTTTTTGAAATAAAAATAAACATTTTAGCATCATTTACCTGTAAGCTCTGCAGGCCTCCATAAGCCGTAAACAGAGACAGAAATCCAATGGAGACCACCAACACATTCTTAAAGTTTCGGCTGATCATGATTGACTTTTATTTAAAAAAATAAAATAAAAATAATGAAGCTTTTAAAAAAAAGAAACCCAAAATGTCCAGGTGGGGTTTAATGTAGCCGCTCTGCTCAAGACCAAAGTCAGAGGAAGACTGTTTATGCTGCAATGATTCTGAATCTGATAAAGTCGTACAGTTAAAATAGATCAGGATAAAGTCCAACCCACACACACACACACACACACACACACATACACACACACACACACACACACACACACACACACACACACACACAATCTGTCATAAAAACAGTTTCCCTTTCTTCCCTCTCTTTTATTATTAAAAATGTTTCATTTCAGAGCTTTAAAATCCAGATTTCCATGTTTTTGTTGTTTTTCTCCCGTTTCTGATCATATATACATATAAGCATCAAAGTTAAAGTATGGAGCAAGCAGCAGTGAGCAAAGGTTTACAGCACGTCGATCTTTTACGGGAATGCCAACTCAGAGTTTTACAACGCAGCGTGTTTACAGGAATGAGACAAACTTGGATGGTTTTCTCCAGGATTCAAAGTCGAGGAGAAGCCTGGTGAACGCTTCGCATATCAGCTGACACATTTGATAAAAACTGGACTGGGCAGGAAGAGAGAAGATGACATGTTTTATATGAAACCTAATCAGTAATATAAGCGAAGGTGCAGTCTATTAATATAGCTGTTAGTGAACTATAGTAAAACTGACTGCCATTCATAATTATTTATGATTTAATTAACTTTGGCATGGTGCTGTCAGTTTGGTGGCAACATGCCTACCAAAGTTGTGTTTTGTGCTACAAAAAAACAAAACAAAAGTTCAAGTTTGGTTTCACACCGTATAAGAAATTCTTCAAGGTTTCGAGGAATTTTGTTTTTTTAAATAACTAGCTTTTCTCTTTCTTTCTACTCCAGAGTCTATGGAGTTAACAAACTACATATTTAGCTCATAGCTAATATTTAGCCTGTTAGCTAAGCTTCCTAACCAAATATTTAGCTTGATTATAATTGGCTTTCCAACTATTTTATGTGTAGTTAAATATTTAGCTTATTAACTAAATGTTTGCAAGCTAAATGTTTTTTGCAAGCTTATTTAAAAAGCTTTGAAGCTAAATATCTATCTGGCAAAAAAATTATTTAGCTTGCCAACAATATATTTCATTAGGAGTAAATTATTTTGCTTGATAGCCATATGTTTAGTTAGCCAACTAGATATTTTTGTTTGGAGCTAAATATTTAATTGACAAGCTTAGTTAAACAACTTTGAAGCTAAACATTTAGCTTGCTAACAAAATATTTAGTTTGGAGCTAATTATTTAGCTAGCTAACCAAATATTTAGCTTGCTAACTAAATATTTTATTTGGAGCAAATTATTTAGATAGTCAACAAGCTATCTAAATATTAGCCAAAGTGAAATATTTAATTGAGAACACTTAGTTAACCAACTTTAAAGCTAAATATTTAGCTTGCTAACAATATATTTAGCTTGCTAACAATATATTTAGTTTGGAGCAAATTATTTAGCTTGCTAGCTGTAAATTTACCAAGCCAAATATGTTTTAGAAAACTTAGTTCACAAGCCTTGAATCAAAAATATTCAGCTTGCTAACTAAATATTTTGTGTGGAGCTAAATATTTAATTGAGAAGCTTAGTTAACCTGTTATTCACGAGAGGACCCAAATTTGGGTCCTCTCGTGACAAAGGTGTCAAACTCCAGTCCTCAAGGGCCGCTGTCCTGCAACTTTTAGATGTGCCTCTGCTGCACCACACCTGAAAAGAATAATTAGGTCATTAGCAAGGCTAAGGAGAACCGATCTACACAGGGAGGAGGTAATTAAGCCATTTCATTCCACTGTTTTTTTTTACCTGTGGCACATCTAAACACTGCAGGACAGCAGCCCTTGAGGACTGGAATGACAACCTGTGAACAACAGGTTAACAAGCTTTGAAGTTAAATATTTAGTTTTTTTAAAGAAATATTTAGTCTCCTAGCTAAATAGTTGACAAGCTAACTAGTTTGTTTGCAAGTTGAGCAAGCAAGCTTTGAATCTAAATATTTTAACATAAATATGTAGTTTGGATGTAAACATTTAGCTTGCTAGCTAAACAGTTCATGTACAAGCTAAATATCTTGTTAGGAAGCTTAGGATAGGAGCTAAATATGTAGTTGTGAGGATGTAGGGAATAAAACACCTGAAGCTACCCTGAGTACCACAGCTAGTTACCATTGAAGCCAACCACAACTGCCTAGTCAAAGTATGGCCTTTTCATTTTCCCTTGCAGAGGTGAGTAGCATTGATATAAGAGATGTAATTCTGTAATATCTGAACTCAGGGAATCTGTAGACATTAAATATGTGTGACCCGTGAATGGAGCCTTGAAGAACCCTACATATTGTTTTGTTTGTTTCTTCAGATTTCTTGTGCTCAAATGACACAAAGGTTACATAAACATCCGCATTGAAGCCTTTAGATTTTATACCTTTTTATACCTTTTGTACAAAACAAGCATAGTGAATGATGCACTTTGGTCAAGCTTTCTAAATATTTTCATTGCTTGGAAGATTGCTCACGTTTTAGTCATTTGCTTTTATGCTCTCAGTGAAACAACCAGCAGAAGTTTATCCCCTCTCTCAGGTTTATTGCCCTCAATTTGACCAAACACTGAATCCTTCACCAGCAATAAAAATAGATATACATAAATAAAACTGTAATATATACCAAGAACCTTTTGTAGTTAATTTAAATGACAAAAAGGTGAGAAAGAGTAACTAATGACGCAGTCAGTGTCAATGAAACATGACTAAGCGGTGGGTATTTACCACTCAACATCATAAAAAGATAGTAACTAAGACGCCATGTTTCATCCTACAACATCCTCACTTTCAAACCTGATTTCTAACAAATATTTAACTTTCTAAACATTCTTTTTTCTAAAAATAAAAGAATGTTTTCTTTTTCCTTCCACCCTCTGGTGTAAACTGTATATTTATGTATTTCAGGGACCAAAAGGTATAAACTGTATGTCCAGTCCGGTACGAGTTTTATCTCTCTCTTAGTTTATGGCTCTCCTGCCTCGCCCTGTTGTTAGGAAACAATTAGGTGTGTCTGTAAAGACTTGTTCCTAGTAAAAACATCTCTAGTTATCTTTTTAGATATCTCAGTTAAGTTAAGATAATCTATTGAAATTTGCTGCTTCAGGGATTTTTTGGGTTTTACATTGTGGTCATAAAAAAACTTAGATCTTCCACTTATCACTTTATTGAAGGGAAGATTTAAAATAAAAAAGTTTCTGCTGAATCTAAGCTAAGAATTAAAATTTAGAACGTAAACACAAAACTATATATATTCATATATATTCATGTTATTTTCATCGACTGAATGATTTAATGTTGGAGAATTTGATTTGTACATTTACTGACCAGCAGAGGGAGGCGGAGCCCATTACCAAAGTTAACGCTCCTGAATTTCATCTGTTTTTTTATCGTAAAGTAATAACGTTTTTAGCACCTTCCAGATTTTGTCTTTTCCTTTTTTCCACACTTTCAGTGCCTATATAAAGAATTCACACCTTTGGATGTTTTACCTTTTATACTGCTATTATAAATCAATCATTATTAACAGAATTTGTCTTTTTTTGACATTTTTCTTTTACCAAAAAAAAAAAGCAGAAAACTTATTCCTACAAAAATAATGACAAATTAAAATATGAAACATAACATTTGTTATTATAAATATTCACCCTCTTTAAGTGACATAATTTGACATGCTGTTGATCTGAAACGCTTAAGTAGGTCTGCAACTAACAGTTATTTAGTATTCAGTTATTATTTCAGTTATTCTGATGATTAATCAATTAATCAAATAAAAATTTGTCACATTCTACAGATTTTTAATTTAACCTCTAAGCTTTTTTTTTATAGTACTAGAATTACATTAAGAGGCAAATAAAAAAATAATTAAATTCCTTTTTTAAGTAAGAAAAATACACATTGTATTCCCTAAAATGTAATACCATAAACATATTTACAGACAAAGGTGTTTTTAACGAGCAAAAATGTATGTAAATTTTATATATTTTTGACTTAATTATTGCTCTGAATATGTTGGGGTTTTTTTTTAGTGTATTCTCCAGTTAATAATCGATTTCTAAATTTATTGACGATTATTTCAATAATCGATTTCAGAAATGATTCGATTAGCCTAAGGCAGACGATGTATCTGCTCCATCATTGGCTGGCCAGCAGTCAGCTGACCAAACCTGCTCCAGCTCTGCTTGGGTTGCTAGGTAACGGGGCTGGAACTGGCTGGGGTTGCTAGGTAACGGGGCTGGAACTGGCTGGGGTTGCTAGGTAACGGCGCATTGCCTCTGGAATGTAACAGTTATTGAAACAGCAACAGATAAACGTGAACTTACTGCCTAAAAACAACTGGGTGGGACTTTTTAAAAGCGTTTGGGACGAGTTGAGACCCAAATGGAATTATTAAAAACGTTCAAAATATAAAATTAGCGTAAGAACTGCACCTGGGTATCACTCTGGTTGTCAGAGAGTTGTCTAAGGGGATTTAATGTATAAAATCAGATGTGTGGCGTCTTTAATCAGGATGGAAATGTTCGGCAGAATATGAAACGATAACACTGTTGGACACTCCCTGCTTGATAAACGTCTCCGAGCCAAAACCAGGATTCATTTTCCAGAAGTGACATGACTCCACCCAAGTTTTCATAAAGTTTCACTGGAATACTTCAGGGCCACGTTCAGATTTGTTTTAATCATCACAGCTGAATTGGTAAAAAGCAGACCAGGCTACTAAGACAAGAAACATAAGTAATCAGATCTTTTTGTTTAAAAAAACGATTTTCTTTCTTTAACATTCCTTTAAAATTACCAAACTTGGATCAGTTCATGTTTTCATCACTTCAGACGACGATGAATTGATTTATGTTCACTTCCTGAGCCACAACCACCAAATCCCTGACATCAAGCCACAGTTTAATGATTACAGCTAAACTGTAAACAGTTTAATGTCTCCAAAACATGAGAAACACGTGTTCACACTCTGACAGGAGGATTACAGGTGTTACACTGTCTACTGGCAGGTATGTCTCCACTTTCTCAATATGAATCTGAAGCTCAGAGGTACTTTAAAAACCCGCTGCTTAAATTAGCAACAGGATCCTTCATACAAATTACAAAGTTTTCTTGTTTTTGCTTTTTTGTAAGTGTTTCAGATCAAAATTACGTTTCATATCAGTCAAAGAAAATAAATAAATAGATGCAGAATGCGGGTAACATGTCAAATGGCAAATAACTAAATATGTTGTATTTGTTGAATTATTTTAAGTCATCCACTTCAGGATACATTCATTTATGCTCCATTGTACACAAAATTGTATAACTTGTGAGGTTTTTGGTTAGGGATAATAAATTTAAACTTTTTACCTCCCTTTATTGTAAATTTAGGTATGATGTGAATTAGATCCACCAGGCATTTAAGGAATTAAACTGAATTTTCAATCTCATTATGCTTATTTTATTAATATTGCTTTTTCTCAAGCAAGAATTTGAACCATAGCTTTTTTTATAATTACTGTAACTATATTCCTTGTGGTTCTTACTCCTCCTTTCCTTAAAACTGATTATTAAATCAGTTTTATAAATTGATTTTCATCCTGAAAATACTGAAAAAAAATCAGTAAAAATCTTAGAAACATTTATTCCATGTTTCATGATAAAGCATTATATAAAGGCAAGTACTTTTGTAAATAATTATTTGTTCATCAATAATTATATAGTTTTTGTAGTCTGAAGTAGTCCTTTAAATTCAAAGTTGCATAATCAAAATACATGCACAAAATGCACTTTCTACAATTATACCTAAATTTTACATATTACTTCTTAATACTAATGTTATTCATTTACATTCCTTACTCGCCTAGTGTTGCTAAAAAGCTTCAAACCCCAACTTATAAATAATTTTATTCACAATATGTTTATTAATATACAATATGTAGAAGACCTGAGTCAGCTTATATATTTTTATTGCAGAATCTATTTCAGGATTAAGATTATTTACAGAGTTTATCAGCAAAATTACATAAAGCACGTGTAATTCATATTCTGACCACTAGATGGAGGAAATAAGTGGAGTACTTAAATGACACCCACAGAAGTGCCATTTAATATTCCTATTGTTAACTTTTATCCAATATTTGATCATTTTCAGATTATTTTTATGATACTTAGCAGAAGTTGAGCACCTGAAAGAAGATGGTTGTTGATCTGTTCGCTGTTATGGAGCTTTGACAGAAAAACTTGACAGGCCTCTTTGAAAAGCATCGCCTCAGTTTGTCCACTAGATGGCAGTGCAGCAACATGGTGCCAGGTGAAAATGTCCAGCAGCTGCAAAAGTTACTTTTTCTCTCTGTTCAAGCCAAACTTTTTTATTTTTATTTAATTTTTTTTCTTGCAATTTGCCCAGAACATCAACAAGTTTCACATTATTGCAAAAATGCCAAATTTATTTTTATAGCACATTTCCAAAAGCATGGAGTAAAAAACAAACCAAACGCTAAAAGGCGTCAAATTTAGTGGATGTTTTCTTCTTCAGTCCAGCCATTAAAAATAGTTTAATACCCCAAACTGATCTTCCATCTGTTTTAATTAAAATTCCCAGTTTTACTGTTTCAACATTGTTTCAAATAAATAATTCCTTAATATAGATTTATTTTAAAAGTGCATCTTCCACTGGCAGATTATTTTACAAATGTCTTGTTAAAAGTGAACAAATCTGCAAGTGAAACTGGTACATTTTTATTAATGAATTATTTCCTTAACAAGCTATTATATTGTGCTGAAAAATACTTGTAAGTTAGTTTTGTCTTATTTCAATTGGACTAAGATATTTGACTAAACTAGACCAAAAATACTTGGTAATAGTTTGTGTTTTTGCAGTGCATTTTATTTTTCTGCTGAAGTTGCTTTAATGTTTGACTTTGTTGATTTCTCGTTACCTGAGCAGAGTCATGGGAAGAGAAACCTTTCTCACACACACCAACACACCCCTCCCTCTTTTCTCTGCTCTCTTCAGTAAATCCCTGCAGGAATCTCAGACCGGCCTGTGACCCAACCGGCTCTTCAGATCAGGATCCTGGATGTTTCCAGAGACTCAAATCGATGCTGAACCTTCTGCTCTACAAAACCACAAATTTTACCACATATTTTTGGTCTAGTTTCTGATGCAAAATATTAATACAC
>NW_015113241.1:71818-81760 GCF_001443285.1 Poecilia latipinna | reverse complement strand
TGGAATGTAACAGTTATTGAAACAGCAACAGATAAACGTGAACTTACTGCCTAAAAACAACTGGGTGGGACTTTTTAAAAGCGTTTGGGACGAGTTGAGACCCAAATGGAATTATTAAAAACGTTCAAAATATAAAATTAGCGTAAGAACTGCACCTGGGTATCACTCTGGTTGTCAGAGAGTTGTCTAAGGGGATTTAATGTATAAAATCAGATGTGTGGCGTCTTTAATCAGGATGGAAATGTTCGGCAGAATATGAAACGATAACACTGTTGGACACTCCCTGCTTGATAAACGTCTCCGAGCCAAAACCAGGATTCATTTTCCAGAAGTGACATGACTCCACCCAAGTTTTCATAAAGTTTCACTGGAATACTTCAGGGCCACGTTCAGATTTGTTTTAATCATCACAGCTGAATTGGTAAAAAGCAGACCAGGCTACTAAGACAAGAAACATAAGTAATCAGATCTTTTTGTTTAAAAAAACGATTTTCTTTCTTTAACATTCCTTTAAAATTACCAAACTTGGATCAGTTCATGTTTTCATCACTTCAGACGACGATGAATTGATTTATGTTCACTTCCTGAGCCACAACCACCAAATCCCTGACATCAAGCCACAGTTTAATGATTACAGCTAAACTGTAAACAGTTTAATGTCTCCAAAACATGAGAAACACGTGTTCACACTCTGACAGGAGGATTACAGGTGTTACACTGTCTACTGGCAGGTATGTCTCCACTTTCTCAATATGAATCTGAAGCTCAGAGGTACTTTAAAAACCCGCTGCTTAAATTAGCAACAGGATCCTTCATACAAATTACAAAGTTTTCTTGTTTTTGCTTTTTTGTAAGTGTTTCAGATCAAAATTACGTTTCATATCAGTCAAAGAAAATAAATAAATAGATGCAGAATGCGGGTAACATGTCAAATGGCAAATAACTAAATATGTTGTATTTGTTGAATTATTTTAAGTCATCCACTTCAGGATACATTCATTTATGCTCCATTGTACACAAAATTGTATAACTTGTGAGGTTTTTGGTTAGGGATAATAAATTTAAACTTTTTACCTCCCTTTATTGTAAATTTAGGTATGATGTGAATTAGATCCACCAGGCATTTAAGGAATTAAACTGAATTTTCAATCTCATTATGCTTATTTTATTAATATTGCTTTTTCTCAAGCAAGAATTTGAACCATAGCTTTTTTTATAATTACTGTAACTATATTCCTTGTGGTTCTTACTCCTCCTTTCCTTAAAACTGATTATTAAATCAGTTTTATAAATTGATTTTCATCCTGAAAATACTGAAAAAAAATCAGTAAAAATCTTAGAAACATTTATTCCATGTTTCATGATAAAGCATTATATAAAGGCAAGTACTTTTGTAAATAATTATTTGTTCATCAATAATTATATAGTTTTTGTAGTCTGAAGTAGTCCTTTAAATTCAAAGTTGCATAATCAAAATACATGCACAAAATGCACTTTCTACAATTATACCTAAATTTTACATATTACTTCTTAATACTAATGTTATTCATTTACATTCCTTACTCGCCTAGTGTTGCTAAAAAGCTTCAAACCCCAACTTATAAATAATTTTATTCACAATATGTTTATTAATATACAATATGTAGAAGACCTGAGTCAGCTTATATATTTTTATTGCAGAATCTATTTCAGGATTAAGATTATTTACAGAGTTTATCAGCAAAATTACATAAAGCACGTGTAATTCATATTCTGACCACTAGATGGAGGAAATAAGTGGAGTACTTAAATGACACCCACAGAAGTGCCATTTAATATTCCTATTGTTAACTTTTATCCAATATTTGATCATTTTCAGATTATTTTTATGATACTTAGCAGAAGTTGAGCACCTGAAAGAAGATGGTTGTTGATCTGTTCGCTGTTATGGAGCTTTGACAGAAAAACTTGACAGGCCTCTTTGAAAAGCATCGCCTCAGTTTGTCCACTAGATGGCAGTGCAGCAACATGGTGCCAGGTGAAAATGTCCAGCAGCTGCAAAAGTTACTTTTTCTCTCTGTTCAAGCCAAACTTTTTTATTTTTATTTAATTTTTTTTCTTGCAATTTGCCCAGAACATCAACAAGTTTCACATTATTGCAAAAATGCCAAATTTATTTTTATAGCACATTTCCAAAAGCATGGAGTAAAAAACAAACCAAACGCTAAAAGGCGTCAAATTTAGTGGATGTTTTCTTCTTCAGTCCAGCCATTAAAAATAGTTTAATACCCCAAACTGATCTTCCATCTGTTTTAATTAAAATTCCCAGTTTTACTGTTTCAACATTGTTTCAAATAAATAATTCCTTAATATAGATTTATTTTAAAAGTGCATCTTCCACTGGCAGATTATTTTACAAATGTCTTGTTAAAAGTGAACAAATCTGCAAGTGAAACTGGTACATTTTTATTAATGAATTATTTCCTTAACAAGCTATTATATTGTGCTGAAAAATACTTGTAAGTTAGTTTTGTCTTATTTCAATTGGACTAAGATATTTGACTAAACTAGACCAAAAATACTTGGTAATAGTTTGTGTTTTTGCAGTGCATTTTATTTTTCTGCTGAAGTTGCTTTAATGTTTGACTTTGTTGATTTCTCGTTACCTGAGCAGAGTCATGGGAAGAGAAACCTTTCTCACACACACCAACACACCCCTCCCTCTTTTCTCTGCTCTCTTCAGTAAATCCCTGCAGGAATCTCAGACCGGCCTGTGACCCAACCGGCTCTTCAGATCAGGATCCTGGATGTTTCCAGAGACTCAAATCGATGCTGAACCTTCTGCTCTACAAAACCACAAATTTTACCACATATTTTTGGTCTAGTTTCTGATGCAAAATATTAATACACTAGAATTGAGACAAAATTCACCTAAAAGTACATTTTAAGGAAGATACAGGAGCTTCTTTTAAGTAAATAATGTTAATATTGATGGCAGATTATTTCACTAAGACATTTTTCCATGTTACAATTGAAATAATCTAGTGGAAATAGAACTTTTTCTTCAATATTAACTTAAATCAAACTCCGATATCTTGCTGAAAACTTGCTTTTAAATTAGTTTTCTCTTAGTTTAAGTGTACTAAGATGTTTGTACTGAAACTAAACAAGAAATACTTGGTAAAATGTTGCGTTTTTTTCAGTTTGACATCCCGTTTTAAGCAATCATCTCTACTGTTTCACTTCAAAGTTGATCAAAGATTGTAAACCTTCTTGGTCTATTTAGTTGTAAAGGTGTGCCTGCACTGAAACCTGCCAAAGATAAGAGGGTAAAAGCATTAAAGCGTTTAATCTCTAGTTCCCCTCGTTTCCTGTTTTGTAAAAACAAGATGCAGAATAAATTCGGAATATTAACCATTAAATTTAAAATAATTTTTAATAAATGCAAACGTCTGATGTTTTAAAACTGTTTAGTTTTGATATGAAATCAAAGTTTTACTGTATTTTTAAAACGTTTCACTGCTGAGAAGCTGCTAGCATGCCGGCTTTGTTTACAGATTCTCTGGGCTTATCGAGTTCGAGGTGCATTCCAGACATCAGAAGGAGCAAAGAGAGGCCAGAGGTGAAAGCTAAAGGTCAAAGGTTATCAGTTAGGAGGCAACAGAAAAGGGAAACAGACAGATTGGACGTCATTCATTTCCTTCCTGCAGCAACAGCAGGAAAATCTATAATGATGTTAACAATAATCAGAAATATGACATTAATGTCATATTCTGCAGATATTTTAAGTATTAAGTGTAATGTGTTGGAAAAACACATATAATCAAAATTACTGACTTTTTTGGCAGCCTGCTGTTAATACTTTAAACAATCCTCTTTTTTCACAACTAGCTGTTAAATAAAATATTTCATACGTAGCATCTTTACTTTTTGTCAACATTTCGATTGCCTGGCTCACTTTTAACGTTTTCACATCCTGATCATAAAAATGAACAGAACCAGTCTGAGCTACAAGTCAGAACACGATTCGACCTGAAAGGTTATGGAAATGATTATTTAAATAAACAGAATAAAATGAAAGAAGGTAAACTAGACCAGAAGCATTTCCTGCTGCTGGAAAAGATAACGATGAAGCTTTGAATAACTTATGCAAACCAGGAGATGTAAATGGAAGCTGACGATCAAATAGGCTGTAACGATTAATCGTGATTAATCGATTATTGGAATAATCGCCAACTAACTTATTAATCAATTAATCATTAACTGGAATGTACAGATTCAAAAAGGCAGTTTGCTAAAAAAACAAAACAAAAACAGTACAATCAGAGATGTAACTAAACCAACAAAACTGTACAAAAGATCAAAACTGTTTTGTTTGTAAACATATTTTACCCAAAACTTAAGTGGAATAGTTTTTATCTGGTTCAGATTCACTAAACGTATGCCATGTTTTTGCATTTTAGGTAATAAAATTTTTATTTTCTTATTTAAAAAATGAATTGAATTGTTTATTTGATCCTTTTTAATGTAGCTTAAGTGATTCAATGAAAAATCTGTTGAATGCGACCCATTTTATCCAATTAATCGATTAATCGTCAGAATAATCGATTACTAAAATAATCGTTAGATGGTAAACAAGGAGCCACAGAAGGAAGTGTTTCCTTTTTTGTCTTTTTTATCAGAGTAAAACAAATCCTTGAATAGTTTTTAAGCCTCTTTAACGCTGGTTATTCTGTCATCTATAATGAATGTGAGCTTGAGTGTGACGTCTCCGACTGAGTGAAGGCGGCGTCTGCATGCAGTCGTCTTATTCAAAGCGAGCTACACTTTGCAGACAGGCTAATGTGTTGCAGAAGTAGCAGCCTGCAGAGAGAGACACCAGATGATCCATTGTTCAGCGTTTGCTGACACGGTGCATCATCTGCAGCGTTTCTACTGTTGCAGCACAATGAGGCCGGCAGCACAGAGATGCTGAGTCCAACGCTGCTCCGCTTTGTTCCTGAGTGACACACACACAGGGAAACACAGATGTGTTTGTGTCTTAAAAGGGATTAAAAAAAACTGATATAAACGTTTTTGTGACAATAGAAAGTGCTGTAGTACCACGCCACACCAGTAGGTGGTGAAATCAATTGTTTGTTGTTGGTTTCTTATGAGTTAAAGCTTTAGCTGTGAATCAAAAAGTGGTGCAATCTAAGCTCCAGGTCCTGAATCGAATCCATGGCTCGGTACCAGTTAGATCTTACTGGGACAGTTTGTAACGTTTATAAAAATATTTGTTTTTGTATTTGTTGAAACTGTCATGTCGGTACGGTATGAGGCAGATAATCCGTAAAAAAATCGAGTTCCTCTGACTAGAAACAGCCAATCAGAGCTGGGAGAAACTGATATGAATTATTGAAGTTTTGGTCCTAAATTTCCACTTAACTTCATATTTCAATCCATCTGATGATGTATTTTTTAATTTTAAATGATTGATACTTTGATCAGTTACTCAGTACTTTAGACTTTTTACCAAATACTTTTTTACTCTTGAGTAATTCCTTGAGTAAAAACACGTTGAGGTTGTGCTTCCCTTACTTGGGTGTAATTTTTGGGAACTCTAAGCACCTCTGGTCTTGGATTAAACCTCGGGATGCTCCTTTCTGCAGCTCAGAGGAAAAGTCACCTTTTGAACAAAACATCTCTAATTGTTATTTTAAAAGAATTCAGCTTAACTTATTCATATACTAATTCATTTCTAACATGAGCTCATGTTAACATGATTTGATTCATGCTCATAGTTCGGATTCGAAACAACGTTCAGAGCTCAGAATTGAACTAGTTCTTGTTTATTGATCATGATTTGTCAGAAATCAGCTTTCAAAACACAGTAGGAATATTTTGTTCACCTGAAAACAAACTGGCGTTAGATGATCGTCTTTAAGTCAGATTTATAACCTGGACTTGGTCTCAGACGAACTTTATCTTCTTGAGGTATGTTAAGTAAAAAAAGGAGTGTGGGACGTGCAAATCAAGCTTGGTTACAGAACAAACAGCCTCATATCTCAGTGTCTTTCATGCGGTGATGAGTCGATAGGCACTCTGCTGCCTGTTATCAAAGTTTGGTGGAAAGAAAGAAAAAGAAAAGTTCAAGAACATCCTCTCCTTGCTGTGAGGTGGAGATATTTTGCAAGAAAGGAGAAAAAGATAACAGAAAACGCTCCAAGAGAGAGAGAAAAACCCTAGCATGAATAATTCAGCTCTCCTTTGTCTGCTCTCCATTTATCTCTCAATCCTTTCTTTTTCTCCTGCCGTCCCAGAGCCGCGGCTCTCTGACAGCTTTATTGTAGCTGCAGGGAGACACTCGGTGAAGCTAAAGGCGTTTTGTGATGAGTGTGTTCTCTGTCCACCCCCACCGCTCCCTCACACACACCGATGCTGCTTTAAATACCCGGCTAATTAGACAGCCAAATTACAGCCCTTTCAGGCTGCATGCAGCTGAGGACTGTGGGAAACGTAGGCAGCTTAAGTGCTTCCTTTATTGCCACTATGGCAGGAGACCAGGAGTGTTTTTTCTTTTTTCAGGGTTTCTAAAGACAGACGAGAGAGAGATTATCAGTGAGGAGAAAAATAAACCCTGGATGAGCTCAGAGGGAGCGGCATGCTGGAGGGGAAGGTTTTCAGTCAGAAAACCTGAATTTATCGTTAAAATATGTGGATGAATGCATTCCTAATATAGTTTATTTCAATAAAAACAGCAGGAGAGACTAAAACAGATGAAAGGCATTAATTAGTGAATGGCACATATGTCTATATAGTCACTTTATTTCAGACAAATTATGATAAAACAACTAGAACTACAGCTGTGAACTTCTCTAAAGATATTTAGGTGGTGAGCTACTAAAATAAAATTAACCAATTAAATATTTGGCTTGCTAATTATATATTTAATTTGCTAACTTGAATATGTATGTAACTAAATATTTAGTTTTCTAAGTAAATATTTGACTTGCTAACTAAGTAGCTTTGACATTGTTACATTTATAATTTGCAAGGTAGTTAGCAAGCTAAAGCTAAATATTTCTCTCCAAACTAAATATTTAGCTTGTCAAATAAATATTTGACTTGCTAACTAGTTTGCTGACTTAATATTTAGTTTTGAACTTTAAAGTTTATAGTTAGCAAAGTAGTTACCAAGCTAAATATTTTCCTCCAAACTAAATATTTAGTAAATATTGTTATTTTCAGAAGCATGTTATTACATTTTATCGTTTTGTTGTGATGTTTTATTTTTCTTTTTGTTCTTCTGTGATTTTATACACACATTTTATTTATTTAGTTTTTAAAAGTGCTAAATAAATAAACTTGCTTATTTAGCTTACAAGTTAAACAGTTAGCTGGCTGATTATACCATAGATAACCAGAGCGTAAATATAATAACATGCCAGAAGTAACTGCGATACTTCATACACTGACGTAACGTCGGCTGTGTTTCACTGTGTTGTGCTGCTTCACTTCCATCATGTAACACTGTAACTTTTACATTTCTGCTCAGGAATTATTACATTTAGCCTGTTTTCTTAACATGTCGACATTTTAATATGAAACTGTTCCAAAAATGGTTTCTAGTTTCTCACTCACACGCTGAAGTCTCCTCAGCTCAGATCACCCAGTGAAACAGGAATATCGAGTTTATCTCCACAGAGCATGACCAGTCTCTGGGCTTCAGAACTGCAAACTGGTTTAACTGGTGACGCCCTCTCTCTCTTATCTCACCTCTGATTCACTCGGCCAGCTGACTGTGGCTGCAGCTGTTGGCTTCTGCTGTCAGCGAACAGCAACACACCTTGCACTAGATGTTGATAGTCAGTATTGTTACTTTTGTTGAATAAAGTGGAATTTAGCCTATTTTTGTGCAGGAAATTTCTGTTTTACTACCAAGGACTGTTTCTAAAAGAAGTCACATATTAGAAAAACAAACTGGGAGAGAAGGAGTTGCTATTTTAACTGTCAAGTTTATCTTCACAACAGCAAAAATAAAAATAAAATCTACCTGTTAAATGTCAAACAAATGGCCTGTTATTTAAAATGTGGGGTAAATCTGGAGCTATGAAATTTCTTTGTTTATTTTAGAAAATGTCTAAAATTAAGCTCCAAATTTCTGAGTTTTTTCCCAAAAATGTTCTCCTTTTTTTCTATCTGCAGAAGCCATCGTCCTACTGAGACAAGAAACCAAGATTTTTTTTTTTTCCGTTCTGTTTGCAGGGTGAAATTTCTCCTGCCAGGTTCTGTCAGATTTAACGCACTTCGACTCCAAGTGGCCCTGCAGCTGTTTTAACAAACCGCACTCAGACAGGAATCCTCCATTCTTGTTTTCGCCGCTTGTGAGGCTTTTCCCAGATGTGCAAACGGCCCAACATGAACATCTGTAAAACTCGGCTTTCCCCTGTGAGTTTGACACCCTTCACTCCTCCCTCCTGGTCTGAATGTTTCAACCTCAGGCTCTCCTTTTTTTATTTTTTTAGCGCTCTGAGTTGATGTGGGGCGTGCTGCGGAAAGTTAATAAGTCTCAGTGGATTGAAAATCAGGGATGTGAAACTGTTAGGCTCCTAAATTTTAATGTCAACATCTGGATGGTCATGTTTTCCTCATAAAGACAGACAGAAAAAGACAACAATAAAGTCACTTAACAAGTGGGAATGAATTAAAAACCAGCTTTTCATTTTAAACAACTATTTTCTCCCCTGGTTTCCCACAAGAGCATCAATTAATGTCAGTAAATTAAAAAATAAAAAATGAACATATGATAAAACTCACACTTCTTCAAGTGAGTGGCTTTCTGAAGTACAACGACACGACACAGTTGTAAACTTCTGCCAAAAAAATCTGAAATATCTGAGTTTGAAAAGTCAGACATTGCTAGAAAAAAACTCAGAAATTATAAAATTAATCTCTGAAATTTTCTTGTAAAAAATTTATTTTCTGACTTTCAAAAGTCAAAAAATTTTGACTTTTGAAACTTTTTTGTCTAAAACATGTAGAAGATTAATCCTAAAATTTCTTTGTTTTTTCTTGCAAATTTTAAACTTTTCAAACTCAGAAATGTTTGTTTTTTTCTTATGAAATTAATCTGAAAACTTAAATTTTTTCTAGCACATTTTAAACCTTTCAAACTCAGAAATGTTTGTTTGTTTTTTTCTTAGGAAATTATTCTGAAAACTTAAATTTTTTCTGGCAAATTTAAACTTTTGAAATTTCCAGTTTTTTTCTAGAAAATTGTTGAAATTATTCTCAACATAGTGAATATTTTGGCAGAAATGTATCCCTTTACTTTCTATCAGTAACCCTAATACGCCGTCATAGTGAAAACATTTATTTCAAATAGAAATGCTCCTCAATGTTTGTGGCTTTGTGAATGCTGTGCATCATCATTTTTTTCATCACAACAGTACTTGAGAATATTGTGATAAAATAATAAAGGAAAACAACAATTACTGATGAAAATGGGTGAAAAAGCAGCCAAATCTCAAAGATAAACTTTACAATATATTTGAAAATCTTCATGAACAACTAATAAATACAAGAAAGAAAACATTTGAAGCACCAGAAGCCACCTGGTTTGTTTTCTGACTTCTAGGGACAGTTGGAGTATTTAGTGTGCAGCGTAAGGCGTTTGCCCTCAGCATGTTTTCCTGGCATGTCCCACCATAATCCCTTTAAAATCCTCATTTTCCCCCCATAAAAACAACATATTGCCACTGTAACCACCACTTTATGAGCAAACGTCACTGTTTGTCTGTTATAAACTGTTAGCTGGTTCATTATGTTTTAAACATAGTTGTTATTTATAAAACATGACAATTAAATGGGGGTTTCTTAACATACTAAAAACAGTTGGAGGTGTTTACAACTTTCAACCTCCTGTTTACTTTCTTTTTGTTAGTTGAAAATGTTTTGTACTGCTTTAACCAGGCTATTTCT
>NW_015113241.1:64861-65399 GCF_001443285.1 Poecilia latipinna | reverse complement strand
GGTCCCGGTCCGGTTTGAGGCAGACTCTTATCCGTCTAAAAGCCTCGGTCCCGGTCCGGTTTGAGGCAGACTCTTATTCGTCTAAAAGCCTCGGTCCAGGTCCGGTTTGAGCCAGACTCTTATCCGTCTAAAAGCTTCGGTCCCGGTCCGGTTTGAGACGGACTCTGATCCCTCTAAAAGCCTCTGTCCAGGTCCGGTTTGACGCGGACTCTTATCTGTCTATAGGCCTCGGTCCCGGTCCGGTTTGAGGCAGACTCTTATCCGTCTAAAAGCCTTTGTCCCGGACTCTGATCCGCCTAAAAGCCTAGGTCCCGGTCCGGTTTGAGGCGGACTGATCCGCCTAAAAGCCTCGGTCCAGGTCCGGTTTGAGGCGGACTGATCCGCCTTAAAGCCTCGGTCCAGGTCCGGTTTGAGGCGGACTCTTATCCGTCTAAAAGCCTCGGTCTCGGTCCGGTTTGAGGCAGACTCTGATCCGCCTAAAAGCCTCGGTCCCGGTCCGGTTTGAGGCGGACTCTTGTCTGTCTCAAAGCCTCGGTCC
>NW_015113241.1:48618-63945 GCF_001443285.1 Poecilia latipinna | reverse complement strand
ATATATATATATATATTCCACTGGCAAATTATTTTAACTATAACAAGACATTTTTCCCATGACATTTTTCCCATTTTATAAGTGAAATAATCTGCCAGTGGAACTAGAACTCGGTTGCTAGGTGACGGGCTGGGCTTGGCTGGTGTTGCTAGGCAACGGCGCCAGTGGAACTTCCATTTCTTCATCAATATTAAGGAATTACTGACTTAAAACAAGCTTTTGTATCTTGCTGAAAAGTTATTTAGTAGCTAGTTTTGTCTTATTTCAAGTGAACTAAAATACTTTGTAAGATTTTGTTTATGCAGTGAAACTTTCTGTACTTTTGCAGAAATTTGAGTTTCAAATTAGCAAGTACAATAAAATTGAATCTCTTGATGTTTTTTCAAACACTTCAGTCAGAGGAAATCTAAACGTGTTCAGAGCAACTGACTGGGTGAATTTTCTGCATGAGCGTCAGTGAAACATGAAAGGGAATCTGCGTCAGCTACTGAGGTGGATTTCTACTGACTAATAGATGTTCAGTCAACAGGACAGATCAGCAGATGATGCAAAACTCGTGTTTCTCACCATCACTTTTATCTCCACTCTTCCTGCATAATGCATGCAGTAGCAGAGCCAGAAAAAGTGCAGAAAGGAGCTTGAAGAATATGATTTTTGGTTTTATTAAACATTTAATGACTTTTAGTCCTCCATATAAAAAAAACAAGAAAAAGTATTTCCTATATGATATAAGTCATATTTTTGTTTTGTCTTTTTTTCTGTTTTAAATCATCCATCCATTTTCTGAACACCCTTGTCCCTCAGTGGGGTCGGGAGGGGTGCTGGTGCCTATCTCCAGCTAACGTTCCGGGCGAGAGGCGGGGTACATCCTGGACAGGTCGCCAGTCTGTCGCAGGGCAACACAGACACACAACCATGCGCACACACACCTAGGGGCAATTTAGACAGACCAATTAACCTAACAGTCATGTTTTTTTTTTGGACTGTGGGAGGAAACCAGAGTACCCGGAGAAAACCCACGCATGCACAGGGAGAACAGGCAGACTCCATGCAGAAAGACCGGGGCCGGGAATCGAACCCAGAACCTTCTTGCTGCACGGCAACAGCTCTACCAACTGCGCCACTGTGCAGCCGTTTTCAATCAGTTAAGTAAAATTCACAAAATAGAAATATTTTGTTATAATTTCTACTATACAATTATTCTGCACTTGTTCCTGTTGCTTATAACAATGACAGTGTTTAATGGGCATTGTAGATAGAAAAATAAATTAATTTCCTCCAAAAACCGATATCTGAGTTTGAAAATATGAAAATTACAGTAGCTAGAAACAAGTAAAAAAAATTTAGATTAAGCTCAGAAATTTTCTAAAAAAACAAAAAACAAAACAAGATGTCTGATCACCAAAAATTTTATATTTGCAAGAAAAAAGTCATAAAAGTCATAAATTATGATCCTGATAGCAGCGATTTTGTTGATATATTCTTATCTTGCACTTTGGTCAAGAGTGTCAACATACTTTCTTTTTGTTGGTCTGGAAGCTGCGGTTCATCTATGCTTTCCTTTGCACTCCGTTTGCCTATCAAGATGGCGTTTCAGTGGTGCGGATCACTTCCGGTTCAGACTTTTGTGTATTCATTTGCATTTGCACTCCGTATCAAGCAGCCCTGTGCTTCTGAAGTACTTGGATGAAATTTCCATATTTTATTTGTTACATGCAATTCAAACAGAGTTATGATTTACCCTATACTTATGGAAAATTCTGTTTTTGCATGTTTTTATACTTCCATTTAGGTCACAGCTGCTCTTAAAAACAGTTTTTTAAAAAATAAAAGCGCTTAAAGAAATAAACACCAACCTGTCTTTTGGCAAAAATTTTATGTTTTTTGGTGTCTGGAAAATGAGCCGTTTCAAATTCCTCTCGATTGTAACGTCAGCAGGCATTGGCCCCTCACCTACTAGGCCCAGCCCGTTACCTAGCAACCCCAACGGAACTCTGCTCGTTACCTAGCAACCCAAGCAGAGCTCCAACACATTTGGTTGGCTGGTCTCAAAGATGTACAGTTGTACATCCATTTGCAGCCATTTTTACGTGCAATTGTAAACGTTGAGTTGGAGGGGGCGTGGCCAGCAGCAGATAATTTGGATTTAAAGTAACAGGACTCCCTGATCAATCAATCAATCAATCAATCAATCAATCAATCAATCAATCAATCAATCAATCAAATTTTATTTGTATAGCACATTTCAGCAAGAAGGCATTTCAAGGTGCTTTACATAATTAAAAAACAAAATAAAAACAGCATGTGACACTGAATAAACAGTAAGAAAGAGAAAGAGATTTTGGAAAAATTACTTTCGTTACAGAATTTAAGCGCCTGTCGTCGCTGGACTCCACTGTCCGTTTAACACAGGTATTATCCAGGCCCCGTCGCCTAACAGGACGAGGTCTCCAACCTTGCAGCACCAGGCTCCGTCCACCTGTCACGCGAATTTTTGCGCTAGGACTTCGCCGTCTTACCTGGATATTTGTGCACTATTTTTACCTGTTAGAGTCTAGAATTTACAGGGTTTTTCTGTGCATGCAATGACCCTCAATCACTCGCCACTTTTACATAAATAGATAAAAAAAAATAAAGTTAAAAACACGGAAGACATCAAAACCCACATTCTAACCCTAATTTAGCCATAAGCAACTCTAAACAGGTGAGTTTGAGGCGGACTGATCCGTCTTAAAGCCTCGGTCCCGGTCCGGTTTGAGGCGGACTCTGATCCGCCTAAAACCCTCGGTCCAGGTCCGGTTTGAGGCGGACTCTTATCTGTCTAAAAGCCTCGGTCCCTTTCCGGTTTGAGGTGGACTCTGATCCCCCTAAAAGCCTCGGTCCGGGTCTGGTTTGAGGCGGACTGATCCGTCTTAAAGCCTCGGTCCCGGTCCGGTTTGAGGCGGACTCTTATCCGTCTAAAAGCCTCGGTCCCGGTCGGGTTTGAGACGGACACTTATTCGTCTAAAAGCCTCGGTCCAGGTCCGGTTTGAGCCAGACTCTTATCCGTCTAAAAGCCTCGGTCCCGGTCCGGTTTGAGGCAGACTCTGATCCGCCTAAAAGCCTCGGTCCCGGTCGGGTTTGAGACGGACTCTTATTCGTCTAAAAGCCTCGGTCCAGGTCCGGTTTGAGGCGGACTCTTATCCGTCTAAAAGCCTCGGTCCCGGTCCAGTTTGAGGCGGACTCTGATCCCCCTAAAAGCCTCCGTCTGGGTCTGGTTTGAGGCGGACTCTGATCCGCCTAAAAGCCTCGGTCCAGGTCCGGTTTGAGGCGGACTCTGATCCGCCTAAAAGCCTCGGTCCCGGTCCGGTTTGCTGTGGACTCTGATCCGGTGCTATGTGCTCTATCTTCCTGGTTTTAGTGAGAACAGCAGCAGCAGCTTCTGGATCAGCTGCAGCTGTTTGATTGATTTATTAGTCAGACCTGTGAAGACGCTGTTGCAGTAATCAATGCGGCTAAAGATAAATGCATGGATGAGTTTCTCTAGATCGTGCTGAGACATCAGTCCTCTAATCCTGGAGATGTTCTACAGGTGATAGAAGGCCGACTTTGTGACTGTCTGTATGTGGCTCTGAATGTTCAGGTCAGAGCCCATCACTACTCCCAGGTTTTGGGCTGATCGGTGGTTTTTAGTTGTAATAACTGAAGCTGAGCATTGATTCTAGTTCGCTCCTCTTTAGGTCCAAAGATAATAACTTCAGTTTTGTTTCTGTTCAGCTGGAGAAAGTTTTGGCACATCCACACATTGATCTGTTCTAAACAGTTCATACTCAAAATCTTATTGTCTAAGAACGATTTTGTACATAAAAATGTAATAAACATGTTTTGTGTTGCCCATAAACCAATTCTAACTTGTTTAAGGAAGCAACTTGTAACAAATTAACTCAATTTTTTTTTACATTGGATCATCTGTTTTTATTATTCAGTGTGTTTATTTCACTCTGCTTTTCTTTAATTCACAAATTCAAGCAATTAAATTTTGAACATAATCTCATAAGATGAGTTATCATTGTGCTTAGTGCTGCTTTAAGTTTTAAATATCTTAAAATTGTCAGCAGGAGGATAATTTCTTAGGAACGTATTTGTTCACACCTCTGAATTCATGCGATCTGCAGCTCTGCTCGTATCCTGTGCAGCCGCATTTCACCTCGCAGCAGATGTTTCCTGTTGAGCTGTGTGGGAGATATCCATGTTTCTCTTGGAATATGAGCCACAGATGGTGAGAGCAGGACAGGAAAAACAGAAAGGTGTGTTGATAGATAACAAATTGAATCATAGCGCCGCGCAGAGAGAGGAGCATTCCTGAGCTGCTTGACTGATCACACGTCTTTGATACTTAAAAACGGATCTGGAGAGAAAACTAAAGGTTCAAACGCGGCTCTAAAAAACCTGTCAGAGTTTAAAACGAACCTCTTTTTATTCAATATTAATGATCCTCCATTATACCATATTTATAAAAAGCATATTTTTATTGAAACCTTACAATATGTCATCTTGTTTCACCACTTTCTGATTGAAAATTTCAGTTTTAGAGTTTGACTTTTGCAAAAATATATAAATTTAGCCAAGCAGTTTTGTCTGTGTTTTGGTGCAACTTGGAAAATGAATGTAAAGTTAAAGGCTCATATGAGGCACACATTGGAAACTGGCTGAGGCTTTGAAGTCAAATATTGTTGTTTGTTTATACTTGCAATGAAGAAAAAAATAAAATAATCTGTGATTTGCCAACTTCTGTTTCAACTGGCAATTGGCTTTCTTAAATATAATTTTATGTATTTCATTTTAATTGATTTATTTAATATATTTATTCATATGTAAATCATTTATTTGATTTATAAATTAATAAATATATAAATAGTAAATTTATACATTATTATTATTTATAATAATAATAATTGATACATAATAAAATAATTTTATTAATTAGTAGATTTATTTATTTTTTTAATTGACTGAATTGGTGGTGAATTCTCATTTAATTTGAATAAATTCTTGAAGTCTGTCGGTGTCATTAATTGAAGGACTATTTGTTCATTTTGAGTGTTTTTGTGCTCTGTGTTTTCTCCGTTTGCTCGGATTTCCTTTTTGAGTCCAAAATCGAAACTGTTCAGTTAATTGATTAATCCAGCTTACCTTTAGGAATGTATGTGAATTAGTTTTATTTTTTTACTTTAATTTGACTTTTAATTGACCCCAAATTGTGATAATCGTCAGTGTTCCCTCAGCTTTGCCTGAATACTCTTCAAACGTTTGGGAGTCTCTGGATATGGAGCGCCCCTCTGCTGTTGCGCCCCATCTGTTTCTAATGTACCACCTGCTTTTCTTCTGCCTGGCATATATTTAAAAACCACAGCTGTTTGTGTAAATAATCTTCGCTTCTTAGAGACCTTCTGTGTAGTTTGATAGATCCCTGAGGCAAGTTTGGCTTGTTTCATGATAGAAAATCTGAATTTTGAGGTTGCTGGTTTTTAATTGATTTCCTTGTGGCTTTTTTATTTTAACTCTTGACTTCATAAGCTATAATACATAATATTCCTCCTGTTAGCCTAAATATTAAATACTCTTCTCCTGGAAAACAGCATCAGCAACTCAGCAAAGCATAGCCATCAGGCTTGAAAAGGTCACAATTCACTGTGCAGACTGTAAATTCAGCCCACCATAGACAACAGCACACATAAGGGTGACAATAAATCACAGAAATTTATATGGAGAAGCTCTCTTGCTCATGACTCTGTGATAAATACTGAAATAAGAGTTCAGTTGTCTCTCTAATGTAATCACTGACGTAAATAAAGTGTTACTGAAACAGTTTCTTTGTGGAAAAATACCAGAAACTAAACCAACTGGAAGAGGTTTAAAACCACAGCAGCAAAATGCTAATATTAGCATGCTACAATCAACAAGGATGTCTTTGGAAAACTACTGCTGTTTTTCATGTAATTTTACATGAGAAACTGTAGGAAAATTAACCATGAGAGGAAGTTTTATTCAATGTGAAAACTAAAATGGGAAGTGGTTTAAACTAGCTTTAAAACTGTGTAAAGACAAATCTGTACATTGTCTAAACAGCATATTAGCATTCACCAACATAACGTTTTATTTTTTCCTACATAGTATATCCTACTAAAACATGTAAATTATTGATTTTCACTAAACTTCTTATCAGTTGTTTGCTTTTATTTGTTACTATGTTTTGTATTTATTCTAAAAAAGGGGAGGGGACTTATTTAGAGATTAGAATGGTGAATATAAGTGAGGAAATCATTATTTACATTTGCGACAGATAACAGAAGGTTATTATGTTCGCAGTCAGAGACATAATAATTGATAACTGTTGGGGAGGATTAGAGCATGAAGGCTTTGCAGGGCACGTTTCTTATCTCTGCCTGTGTGAAATGCAAAACAGAGCCAGATCAAAGCAGACAATCTCTCTTCATTTATCAGACCTTGGCAGATGAAGTCAACAAGAACTGGTTTAGGTGGGCATTTTTTAAACAATCACTGCAACCACAGCGTCGCATTTTCGCTGAGGTGGGTGTGAACAGAGGCTAGAATAATGTTGCAAATACAGGAAGTGTTGAAGTCTATCTGGTAAAGTTGGTTTCCTGTTGTGGTTTTTCACTTCTGCTGCTGATGTCTAATAAGTTCAGTTCAGTTCAGTGAACAGCAGCGGAGGATGAAACCAGCCTCTTCTGAAAGTAAAACAATGTTCAGAAACATGTAATTATTCTCCATTACTAGGAAAATACAAACCACCTCAAATGATAGTTATTCTGTTTTTTGGGGGTGGGATAGCTGGCTTTGGTCCTGTGATTATGGTCTTTAAATGAGGGTCAGTCCCTCCACATGCAGATTGGTCTATCCATCCATCAACCAGTTCATTCATTCATAAATGGAGGCTTAAGTGGATGAGAAAAGCAAGAGATTTACTTGTCTTTTCACCCAACTCTTCACAATGAGTAAAAGCTTTACATTAGTCGAGGTAAAGAAAACAAGATACTTTTTAGATCAATTCTGTCGACATTACGGCTTCTTTCTAGTTAAGGAACCACAGCTTAATATCAAAATAAACTAATGCTTGGCTGAGTGCCTGCCAGTTTAGCTTAGTTTAGTTTGGATTAGATTAGCATGGTTTAGACTAGTTTATTTTAGATTATCTTAGGTTAGTGTAGTTTATTTTAGATTAGTTTAGTTTATATAATTTTACATTAGTTTAGTTTAGATTAGATTAGTTTGACACCTTTAATTGTTGGAAAACGAGCTAATTCTTGACTGAGTGCCTGCCAGATTATTTTAGTTTAGTTTAGATTATTTTAGATTAGCATAGGTTCATTTAGATTATCTTTTGTTAGTTTAGTTTAGCTTGAATTAGTTTAGTTTACATTAGTTTAGATTAGCTTAGTTTAGTTAGCTTAGTTTAGATTAGCTTAGTTTAGATTAGTTTAGCTTGACACCTTTAATTGTTGGCAAATGAGCTAACTCTTGTTTGAGTGTCTGTTTATCTTAGTTTATCTAAGTTTAGCTTTGCTTAGTTTCGTGTAGATTAGCTTAATTTAGTTTAGCTTTGCCTAGCTTAGTTTAGACCAGTTTACATTAGCTTAGTATAGCTAGCATAGCTTAGTTAGTTTATTTAAGATTAGATTAGTTTAGCTTAGCTTGACTCTTTTAGTTGTTGGCAAATGATGCTAGCCAGCTTCATCTGCTTTTGCTGCTCCTCTTTAAATATCTGTTTAGCTGCAGTTAGAAAGAGATGCACAGAGATGTTGGAGTAGGGGATATGATGCTGGCTTGAGCTTACTTCTCTCTGCTCTGCGTCCATGAAGCCTCCTTTTAGGTATTATTTGAGATGCTAACCAGCTGCTCCCAGTTGTAAAAACAACACCTTGTTCCCGCAGTTACGCAACATGACAACAAGTAAAGAAGTTGGAGCAGAAATCCTTCCAGATGCGCAGCATCCAAAACCAGAGGGAATAATTTTTCAAACAATGCTACTTTCAGATGTAGCTTAAGGAAAACAAACAGAAAAAAAGCCCAGCAAATTAGCTACAATAAGGATAATGACAGTATTGCTCTTACGTAAACTAGTTATACTTGAGCAAAGTAAACATGCCTATCAGTGAGATTCACACATTGTGTCATTCTCAGCTCAAGATAGGAGCTATTTGCTGAGATGGAAATAGATTATTTTCCTGGATTTGTTATCAAATGTTTTGCCAGAAGTCATTGTTACTCATTACTCACGCATGATGTCAACAGCAGCACTCATCCATCACACCAGCAACACCCACAGATTCCCTGATTCTGGCTCGGTGACTAATGTATTTATAGGAAGAAGCTGCTGCTGCTGCTGCTGCTGCTGCAGCTGCTGCTGCCGCTGCTGCCCCTGCTGCTGCTGCGGTGCTACTCCCCATCTGGGAAGGAGGTGGGAGGCCCGCATGACCAACCTCTCTATTTTTATGGATGTGACCAGCTCTCCATTTCTGACATTTCGCAGGGATGTGCCTGATATTTGGTGACCTTTCTCAGACACTCGCAGTGGTGTGTTAATAAAGAGCTGCTGTTTGCATGAATGCAACAAACTGTCACACATAATAACAATAATAACACAATCCCCCCTGAAACCAGCGTTTTTTTCTCAATTAGGCCCGATTCTACAGCATTTTGCTGGATGATAAATTGGTCCAGTAACTATTGTCATATCAAATTTGGTTAGTAACTAATTACATTTCCTCAATTACATTTACTTGAGTAACTTTTTTTGACAAAATGTGCTTTTAGGAGTATTTTTACTATGCTGTACGTTTCACTTTTACCTGTGTAATTTTTTACTCTTGAGTAAAATTTCTGGATTTTCTACCCACTTAATGAAAAACAAACATGCTTTAACTAAATATTCACCAGACACAGACACACACCGGCAGTTTCTGTTAAAGTTTATACGTTTTCTTATTGAAAGAAACTGATTTGGGAACATTTTCTTTTGCCTGATTTTATTATTGTTTGCTACTTGTATGAATTATTGTCATTTTTACCATTAAAATACCTAAATTTCCACATAACTTCATATTTTGGTTCTGATTATGCAATCTTTATATAACAAATGATTGATAATTTGATCAATTGACTTTTGCCATCTTTTTTCCTCTTACTTGAGTAATTTCTTTAATTGCTACTTTTTAATTTTACTTGAGAAAAATACGTTGAAGTAGTGCTACTCTTACTTGAGTACTATTTTTGGGTTTATTTGTATAGATCATTCGAACAACAAGGCATTTCAAATTGCTTTACGTCATAAAAACATCATAATGTCGATTAAAATTACAGATTTCAGGTCTGATCTCTGACTGAACAACATAAAAGTGGAAGTTTGCAATCTGGAATACCAATAAAAGTTAACATTGTAAAGAACACCAAACACTGGAACTGGAAGATATTTTAAATATCCAAAATAAAACATGACAACCAAAAACAATAAATAAAACAAAAATAAAAATCACTTACAATCAAAATCATAAATAAAATGGATTATCAGGTCTCTGTAAACAAAATTGCCCTTCTATTATTTTCAGTTAATTATGCCGCTAATTGAATAATTGCATATTGGTCTCAATGTTTCGCTTCCCCCCACCCCCCCACAAATACGTCTGGCAACAAATATCAAATTATATATTCAGTTCAGACAGGCATGAAGCTAAAATAAAGCTAGAATATAATACTTCCTATTCTGAGGCAGAGGGGTTTAGCAGCTGTTTGTGGCATTTAGCACCTGTAAGCTAGCACCAATTAGCA
Source organism: Poecilia latipinna (assembly GCF_001443285.1). NCBI lineage: Eukaryota > Metazoa > Chordata > Actinopteri > Cyprinodontiformes > Poeciliidae > Poecilia > Poecilia latipinna. The sequence continues at coordinate 54,117 of NW_015113241.1, read as the reverse complement.
AGTGGCTACAATATGATGACAAAACCACTCATCTCTGCTGCTGTAATTAAATTAAACTGTTTTGTTTGCCTAATTATAAGTGATATAAAAGGATAATGCATTTTAGTTTAATTGTTTTACAGTAACATCATGAAGTGCAGATTTCCACTACAGGATTTCCCCCAACAGTCAAGTTTATTTGGAAAGCACATTTCAGCAACAGGCAGCTCAAAGTGCTTTACATTTTACTTGAGTAGTTTTATTATGAAGTATAGCTACTCTTGGTTGAGTAAAATTTCTGGATTCTACCCAATAAGTGATAAACAAAACACCACAGACACACACCTGTTGTTTTTATTAAAGTTTCATATGTTTTTTGGTGAAAGAAACTGATTTAGAAACATTTTCTTTTGCCTGATTTTGTTATTTTTTGTTACTTGTATGAATTATAGTCATTTTTGTCTTTAAAAAAACCCAACATTTCCACTTATTTTTATAATTTAGTCCGTCTGAAGATGTATTTTTTAATATTAAATGATTGATAATTTGATCAGTTAGTACATTTTTTGCTCTTTGTTGCAATAATTTTTTGGATGGCTACTTGTACTTGAGTAAAAATATTTTGAAGGAGTGCTACTCTTACTTGAGTAGAGTTTTTACTCACATTTGTTCACAGATTTGATAGAAATTTGTATGGAGTAGCTTTAAATGTAGCTGTTTTTTATTTTTTCAAAAATATATTTATTTTATAACCTTGTAAATATAATATATGTATATTTCTTATAGATTTGTATTTAATAAAAAGAAGAATGCTCATTGAGACTTTAAATTAAATATGAACATGCTCTGGGGAAATATCACTTTAACTAACTCTCGATGACGTAATCCTGCTTAGTAGCTCACGTGCCTGCTGTTAACTCTAAACATCCCGGGAAGCGGCGTCATGAATCAGAATTATTGGGCATTAAATAGTTAAGCGCCAGCGCGCGTTCTCGGACTCAGCGGGAGCGCGCTGAGGTGCACCGCGAACGCGAAGCAGAAACGGCTCAGACAGCAGGTCGGTCGATGAGCTGGGATACAAAGTACCGGCTGTAGAAAAAATAATTAAATAAAAAAAATTGGAAGAAGTCGACGTGAACGGTTGGCTTTCGCTGGCGGTTTGTTTTCCGGTGGACTAACGTTTCGGGAAGTTTTTTTTAAATTATTATTTTTATTCAGCGGAACGGACGCGGACTGAGGCTCCGAAACGCTGTCCACAATGTCGGGGAGCAGGGAGGAGGAGAGGAGGAAACTGGCCGACATCATCAACCACTGGAACGCCAACCGGCTCGACCTGTTCGAGATCAGCCAGCCCACAGAGGTAGGAGACCTGTACGAGAGGCCGCGGCCCTGTGGGGCCTCTGCTGTGGGGGGAATATAGCTGCCAGTGGCGGACACCGAGGGGGTTAGATAAAGTCAGGTGGTGTTTGTGGGCAGCGTGGTTAACTCGGTGGTAAAGTCCTCTCCGTACGAAGCACCGCCAGACTCCATTGAAAAACCGGCGTATTTACACTAGTCGTCGTGAGGCCTTGGATGTTAACTCTGTCTGAGTTGCTGAAGCAGACTACACATATTAGAGTTAATAATGTACATTTCAGCTTTGTGTATTTTATTGAAATAAATTAAATACATGTAGCTAGCTGCTAGCTTACCTACCGCCGTCAACTGTATCTGTGGAGTAGCTAACAGCCTTATCCCTCCAAAGTTGACAGTTACGCTTACTATAATCATCCAAATTTTTATTATATAAATCGGTGCTTTATTTGGCATTTTTTGGTTTTATTGTTAGAAATGCGTGTAGTTGAGTCAAAGTCGGCACTGATTTATCAGATTTTTGCCAGCTAGCTCGTTAGCAGGTACACAACTGCGTTTACCAGGATACTACGAATACCTTTTGCTATGAATTGTCCTTGTATTCATCACAGTAGTTGTATATAAGGTCAAGTTTCTGACACAGTAACCAATGTCTGTGTTAGCAGTGGCATCGCAATGGCCGACGAACCAAGAGAGGGTTTTAGGTCTCGTTGTGTAAATAAATAAAAGCTTAAAGTATTACCAAATGGCTGGTGTGTAAATGCTAACACCTGGGTAGGGACGGCTGAAAGGACAAATTGTGGAAGATGAGATTTCCTGTCCATGCATTGTCCTTAACCACATCAGCTGGGTTGATGTGAGCTGCCAGTAATAATTTGACTCTGCAACATGTTAGGAAGCAGAGCTGTAATGAAATTGGCTTACTGGACTTGTGTTGAATACCCATGAATTACAGGTTGACACCAGCTAGCTGTAGATAGGGATGCTAGCAAAAGATTTAAAGGTAAAAACAAATTATTTGAACTTTCTCATGATTGTAGGTCAGTTTGTTTCCTCATATCATGTCTAACTGTAATCAAACCCTTTACTACTTATTTGTTGTTTTTATGAATTAGGGAAATAACTTGTTCAAAACAAGTTAATTTGATTTATCATCTGAAAACCTTGTCATACCCTATTCCCAGTGACTGTTTTTACCCCAGTTTAGTTACTTCTATAAAGTATCTCAGATTACTACCCTGAATCTAATCACAGCTGCCGTTGCAACATAAGTGCACACAATATCATAACCACAGAGACTGTCTTGTACGTAGTATTGGGTGGAATGTTGTACTTGATGTATCAGATAATATTTTGCAGTTGGATGGACTCTGCGTGCCTTTAATGTTGTCATGGGACATTGTTTTATGGTGAAAAGTAAAAGAAATGGGGGTAATCTTAATTGAAATCACAATTATATCAAAATATTTTACAGCCCTCCTGTAAGTGATCTTCTTCTGATGGATAAGTTGTACTGGAGTAACAAACACTTCCTTTGTTAAGTTGTCAAAGCCAGTGTGAAATATTCTTCTGGTGGCTTTCAGTTGAACCATCGTCAGTAGATTTTATACATTTCATACCCAAAAAGGTAAATGTAGGGACAAAGCTGTTAAGTTAGCATCAGTGGGGTGATTGTTGTTAACTATGCACCTGCAGATGTTACCTGGAAAAGTCTATTTGTTTCTCTAGAGAATTTCTACTTATAAACATTAATTAATTAACAGATCATACAGTTGATTAAAAAATTTATCCTATCTTTAGGGAAACCAAGGAAGGTTTTTGTCCTATCAAAGCTTCAGCATAAGCTCTGGAAATAAACAGGAGTGGAAAAGAAATGGCTAATTTCTTTTCCATTCTGGGTGTTTGTTTCATGTTCTTATATTTGTTGTATCAACCCTTCAGGTCTTCTGGGAAGCAGAATTCAGCTTCTATGCACAAAAAAATCTGGAAGGAACTTCTAGAAAACTGCAAAGCTGCTGAAACACTGAAAACCTTTCAATCCAAATGAACCCACCTGCATAGAGTTGGGTTTTTAATGAAACATTGACCAAAATATTTGATGTGTGTTGATGATGGCATCTGACAAAATTAAATGTTTGTTACTGCTTTGATGTTTTTATGACTTTTTGTGTATTTATGTTGTTGCTGAAATTTGCTATACAAATAAACTAGATTGATAAGGAATTTGGGAAACATTTAACCCACAATTTGAATAAAGGGTTAAGCCAGTGCAGAAACAAATGAATCATTTTTGTGCAAGTTAGTAAGTTACACCAACCTTACGTCTGCCTGTTGTTATCTCTTAGTTTTAATTTTAATCTTAGGTTGTGTTGGCACCAGTTTTAGGCTGGCGTCCAACCCCCACCTCGCCTCGGGTGTAACAGGGGGGTCACAAGGTCCCCTCTCCTCCTTCTTGAGCCGATTAATTCATCAGGCTCAAAGCTGGGTATCCGTTTGCCAGAGTGGCGTTCTGCGCACAACAACCCCCTCATTTTGTAAGAAATGATTAACCATGTTGCACTTGTTCTTTGGGCTATAACTGTTAGCTTTGCTTGAAGGGCTGCAGCATCTTGTCCAGCAGAACGTGATTAAATGTAAGGCAGATGCATGGCCGCTCTTGCTAGATCACACCCTGTGGCCCATATGTCAGCTGGTGGAGCCCCAAAGCCTCACGACTGTCCTTCAAATCGTCCAGGATGCTTCCGGGTCTAGCTGGGACTCAGATGTGCAATGCTAGGAACATTTCAACTATGATGTGATGAATCAGAGAAGTGAATTTCAAAATAATGATGATTATAATAAAAAAGATCCAGAGTTTGTGTGTGATTTGCCGCTGAGAGCGGTGAGATCATTCGTGTGATTAGATTAGCCACGGTTGCCTGATTAGTCTGGAACAAAGGTTCTCAAACTTTTTAATCTTGCAAACCCAAACTGAATAAATCCCGTTTGGGAACTGCTGGGCTCATTATAACACAACACGTTCTTCTGTCACATGTGGACTCACTGTAGCAAAAAGCCCAGCTCTGCAAACTCAGCCTGAAATGTGTGGCACATTCAGACAAAATCATAGCTGCAGTTTGTTTTGTTTGTAATTTCTTCCTACCAAATCCATGCAGCTCTCCTGTAGTAATCAGTCTTACCTCTACATGTAAGTGATAACTTATACCTAAGGAAGGTTAAGTTGAATGCATTTTTAGTTCCAGCTTGTGAGAATGATCCTAATATTAACATGCGTTTGATGTAAGTAATACAATTTTTCCTTCATTTGTATCATTTGATAGGCTTTGATCAGCACAATGTAGCTTAATGTTGGGTCATTTTCCCATTGAGACTCATTTCTGGTTGCATTTTCAAATGATTGTGCAGCTTTGCTATCTAGGCTCAATTTGTGCAGAAATTGGAGAATTTAACTATCTATTCACTGTCAGATTTAACTCCCTGGTTCTTCTTCCTTCATTTTCATTGACATCTTGGCATCAGTGTTTAAAAAATGGTAGGAGCTATTAAAATCGTTGGATGTGTTTTCTGTGGGTGCATAATCATCATCCCAAAATAGGTGTGTGAATGTAGTAATTGTAATTTAAGTATGATGAGCTCACTGTTGGTATGCTGATGTAATATTCAGTCTGTTGGACTCACACACCTGGCACGGATGTCTGAAGATCACACAGACATTTGGAAGTACTCTGATTCATCACAGTGTCATCATCATAATGGTTTTCTGTAGAGCCTTGGGGTGGCTTTGTATTTTTTGACAACTAATTGTCAAAAAAAAACAATTAGTTTTTTGACACCAATCAAAATTAGTTGTACTTTTGGACTTCTCTGCAAATCAGTCCATACATGTTTACTTTAGTTGCATTTCCATCAAAAATTTTTCGATCTTCAGTTAATGTTGGAAAAGATCTCAATTTCACAGTTTAACATGAAATACTGCACCGTCATCCTCCTACCACTTCCTGTCGTCTTTTGTTGTTTCTGCAAGTAGTGACAGCCAGTTGTTGATTATATGATTTGTATGATGCGTCATTGTTCAAAATGATGAACATTGGTTGGGCAAATGTTATGGCCCAACCTTAACAGTAGTTTATGTAGTATTTTGGCAGCAGGAGCTCCAGTATCTGTAAG
>NW_015113241.1:43406-45216 GCF_001443285.1 Poecilia latipinna | reverse complement strand
AAGTAGGTACCGGCAACCAATTTTTTTTCTTTATATTTTTTGTACTCTGAATGCATTTTTCTATTAAGTGCATTACCAGAAAAGAGCAGAAAAAAATTCAGCCCATTATCTCTAACGGTTTCCGAGATTTTGGGGGGTAGGTGTACCTTGCCACAAACCCACCTTTGAGTAGAAAAAGATGGGGTTTTTGAAAGCCAATTACTTAAAAAATAAATAAATTTGACACTTATTTGTAATGACATCCTTTAAATATAAATAAATCATATTGAAAAACATGAATATGTACAGTATAAATAGTTTACTTTTAAAATGAAGGTTCTTTAAAATATGTAATTTTTAAAAATAAAACAAATTTCAATATTTACCCTGACAGCAGAGATGGCATGTTTGGGATACGATATTAAAAAATATAAGTTGAAACCAAGCCCCAAAAACTATTTTGCCCGTCCTGCTATGTGGTCTTAACAGGCTCAATTTTTTGTAGGGGTCTGGGACTGTTCAATAAAGATTTATTAGGCCGCAAAACTGCTTCCAAAGCTAATTTGACCGACGGAAAAAAAATTCAAAAATTGACAAAATTAAGTATTTTTTGACCACTCCCCAAACTTGTATTTTTCATCAGATTTCAATAAAACTTCTCTACTACAGATAAATTAGGCTGCTGAATAACATAAAGGCATCCATTTTTGGCCATCTTTAATAGTTTCCTTGATATTGCTGGTAGGAAATAGGGATTTTTTGTTTGTTTTTAAAAAAATCTAATTTTAGAGAATTTTTGACTTGCACCAAAATGTTTATTTTTTAATGCATTTCATTGAAACTTCCTTCCTAGATGTCAATTAGGCTGCAGCATCATATAAAAACATTTATTTATGGCTATCTTTAGTAGTTTTTTCTATATTGTTGGCAGAAAATAGAGATTGTTTTTTTAGATTTCTTTCTTTATGGAAAATTCCCTACTATCGACCATCTGAAAAAGTGCCAAAGAAAGTACAGTTTATTATAAAAAGTGTCTAGAATTTATCATTTTAGTATAGATACAGTCACTTCATCATGCCGCCACCCACATAATGATGCCCTGGGCGGTTGCCCATGCCTCCCATATCAGAAACCGCCACTGAGCACGTCTGCTAACGCGCTTCATGTCCTTGTTGCAAAAATCGCACAAAATCAGCACAAACCTAAACCATACAAATACAGATCATCATGCATAATTCCCGTGGCCCATAAAAACAGCGGATCTAATCCGCTTTTTTATTATTATTAAATAATAAGGACAGGGAAGCAAAGCATTCCTGTGGAAGAGGAGGAGGAGGATGAATAACCCCACGTTCAGGTGAGGAGGTGAAGGGACCATGTTTGCTTAGTTTTTCCTCTTTTGTAAAAGTTTCGACTAGATTTAACTTTAGATTTAACTCCTCCCGCAGTCTTTGTGCGGGGCTCCGGCAGGTCGCGTTAGAACGCGGTGGAGCTCGGCATAGCGCGGTAGATGTCATGATCAGCCAGCCCGGCGGTCCGTCCGCTTTTCAGTTTGCAAAATCACAAAAAAAAAAGTTAAAACAGGTCCCCGCTAGACCGTGCACACGGTAAAAAGCTCAGGAGGGGTTCACTCGATCCGCTCTTAGAACTACCGGATGCTTAAAACTCCGGTTATTCGTTTTTAGCTAGCTTCACCACGTAGCCACATTTAGCTTACAGAAAGAGCATCCCCTGGTGAAAAATAAATATACTAAGTATGTTAAATTTTAGCATACTGGTAGCGACGAATATTTACAAGCGTCTTCTTAATTCAGGATCGCTTGGAAATTAA
>NW_015113241.1:17057-39420 GCF_001443285.1 Poecilia latipinna | reverse complement strand
GTGATCAGCATGCGTTCTCTCCCATTCCTGAGTGGAAAGAGCATCGCTGCTGGTACCTACTGTAAGGCTTGGCTTTGCTCTGCTCTCCACAGACAGAAGAAACCAGCCAGCCATGGTGAAAAAACTCAATGAAACACCTACGTCCTCCAATAAAATCAAATAAAGTCTCAAAATTAGCACAAGGCTCAGAGCTGGCAAGTTTTATGAATTGGTAGATCAATTTTTCCATAAGTTTTGTTGTTATATGGTTGACTGGAGGCACAAGGATATGATGACTGCTCAGCTAGCTGCAGCTAGTCACATCTGCTAACCCTTGAACATTTCAATAATTTAGAGTTTATTGAAGGTTTTGTTGCTCTGTTTTGTTCCATTTGGGGGACAAAAACAAAAAGCATTGTTCAAGTTTTGGTACAGCAATATAAACGGAGATCTGCAGGGAGATGAGAGCTAAACACAAAACACTGACATGTTTATACATACTTTAATAGAGACAGAGTTAGGAAATGAAAAGGAATACAAGGCCTGATTGAATTTTAAGGTTTCTTTGTGAGACATAGTTAGTATTTAGTTAAACTCTAAGGCATTTTTAAAAGGGAGATTTTCTTTTGTAAAATGTGAAAAACATGAGACTCTTTGTTTTGTACATAAAAATGACGGAATGGTTTTATATGCCTTGTAAAATAATTCATTGTTCTGCTGAACCACAGCACTGTTATATTTAGGAAACATGAATAACAGTTAAGTGGAGCTGTTGGTTTGTTTCCATTCACTCCAGATTTACACACTTTAATAAATCTGAAGAATTTAGTGAGGCTAATTAACCTAGCATGCATGTTCTTGGACAATGGAAGAAATGTAAACTCCATGCAGAAAGACCCCAAGTTGGGATCCTAACCCAGGATTGTTTTGCAAATATTTTCCCATAATATAACCATTGCATAAATGTTTTTAATACCATGCAGCTCTTGTGCTGGTAATCTACCCCTTTGCCATTTTGTAGCTGACATTTAATTTCTTACTTGTCATTTCATATCTGCCTTAGAGACATTTTGTAATGGCTTTAACAAGCTGTACTTTGGTAAATTTATATAATTAACTTCAGTCTATTGTTAGGAAATGTATAGTATGTTGCTACGTATCGACCAACAGGAGGTTATTTTGGAACCATCAGGGACTATAATTTATCATGATTTATATGATTTGACTGAACACCAATCATTGGAAATGGGATATAATTTAAAATTATTAAATAATAATATACAATTATTTGTGACTTGTAAGCATTTTGATTTTTTTTCATAATCCCTTAAAATACTTGTGTATTTTGTTGCCTTCTCAGGCATTGCACACTCTAGATACGTTGCAACTTCCAGTTAAATCATATTTCACAGGTTAGTAAAAAAGAAAATTAGCGAGGGATGCTAGCTTGACTTTGACAACTTTAACATGTAGATGTGAGGTGGAATTCGCTGTGTTTCAGTTCAGCTAAAAAACCCCCCAAAGGTGACCCAAAAACCAGCTCTGACAGATCATTCGTAGAGCAGATGTTTAATTAGCTAATCAACCACCTCTGTGTTCATACAATCATTTATTAATAATCGCAAAATAAACGTCAAGACTGGAGATGTAAAACTGTAATGGACTGAATGTTCTGTTCTTTGTGTGGGAATCGTTTTCGTACTTTTTGATGGAGCTGTTATCAGTCAGTTGCTATGGCAACGGATCTGTGTGTTGCATAGCCGACACGCAGAAAGAGGGAAAAAATAAAAAATACGAATGGTTATTGCATAAAAGGCGATTTATTCTGCAGCAGTTCTTTGATAAGCCGAGCCAGGTCAGCTCATATCGGTGCTCAAATATTGATTAGTAACAGCTATTAGTGATTCAGTGTTGGACTGAGGAGATGTTTGCTGACTTCCAGTCTCTTCTTGATTAGCAGCTGATGCTAATGTGATCAGACTGAACACTGAAGGCTTTTCTTCAGTTAATATTAGCCAGAAATGTGGAAAAGCAGGTAACGGCAGTGGCGTTTTCCAGAGACTCCCTTTACTGTGTTATATCTGTGCAAAAATGGCTGCCGTTATCGCCACGTCGAGGCAGATGTGCTAGTGTTTTATTCATGTGATGAAGGTATGGGACACTTTTAATGCTCATCTGCTGGACCCGAGTGCTGACTCCACTCAAAGTCTTAAATCTTCTTACTCAGAGTGTCCAAACCAGGCAGCTGGTCCAGAAGTTTAAGATGTTTAAATAATACAAAATGCACTAAAATAAAGGTTAATGTTTAAGGAAAATTCTGTTCAGCAAACATTTTTCACTGTTTTTGCCACACTATGTTGAGAGTGTGGTTTTCCCTCTCTTTACAGAACAATGCTAGTGTAAGGTTTCACATTAAATTCCCTCTACATAAAATATTCTCCTTGCAAAATGAGTAAATTTCACAGATTTCTGGTGCATACCAACTGGATCTGAGCTGAATGCGTCTTTTCGTGCAGGAAGCTCGCGTTTACCTTCTTCCCAATGGGATGTGAAATCCAACAAGTAAGCAGACTCCCCATGACATCAGCGGCCGCTCCCTCCGTTTCCCTGCTGCCAGGAAGCAGGAAACTTAACAGGAAGTGTGTGGATTGTGGAGATAGTGCGTTTCCTGTCGTCTAAGTGGAAAGGCGCTGTTGCAGAAAGGCGCTTTGTCAGATTTTCTTTATTTCACTTATTTTTCTTTTCCAGATTAAAAATACTGTTTAGAATAACTGGTTCATCACAGGAATGTTTTTCCCAGGGTTTCTCACTTTACTGATGATGATAAAGGTAAATTAAGGTAACATTTAATATATTTTTTATGGTCTTAGGAGTGGAAAAAGTGCTTATTTGAGTTTAGCTATTCAGTAATAATTTCAGAGTTCACAATAAATTAAAAGCTGTTGAGGGTTCAAGGTGAAGGAAGTGCATATAATAAAAGCTCAGTTTTTTAAATAAAGTAAAAATTCCAGTTTTTCATGTAACATAAGAGTCGCCTTTCAATAATCCCAACTATGGGACCGATCTGAACTCAACCCTTTCTTCTCTAACCAAGAACTGGCCCAAATATAGAAGCTTGACATTAAAAATGTTTTAAATATTTAAACTTTATTACCAAAATGATCTCTGTTGTCTCAGCTCTTCTGGAAGGTTGCAAAAATATTGTTTTAATGACAACACAGTAACGGCAACAACAATAAAATGATAAACTGTAAATAAAAAAGTATAACGACAATTAATGAAATTATAAAGATAAATAATACAATAACAATAAGTAATACAATTACGACAAATAAAACGACAAAAAATAAAATGATAAAGTGTTAAATTGATGAAATACATGAAATAAAAATAGATTAAAATTATAAAAATAATGCTAAATAAATAAAATATGAGTATAAAAATGTTAAAAACAAAATTATAAAAATGACAGAGGATAAAAATGACTAAAAGTAACCAAGGTATAAAAATAACTAAGAATATATAAATAATAAAAGTATACAATTAAAACAGTAATAATAAAATCAATGTTATAAAATTGATAGAAAAAATATAAAATCAATAAAACAGTAAAAATAGAGAAAAATATGTAAGTAATGGTGATAAAAACTGACTTTAATGACCGTTAGCTCAGTCGTTGTTGTGGTGGCTCAGCTTTAGCTAGCTGAGAGCTAGCAGCCTGTTGGACCTCAGCACAGTGAAGCTGGTACCAGACCCGCTGACCGCTGCGAGCGCTCATCCGTCTGCGTTGTTCTGCTGTCTGTCAGGCGCACCCTTCCTCCTCATCGTCTTCCTCCTATCCTCTCTGTCCCTCACCATGTCATGTGTCTGCGTCACCGTGGTAACGACGATGCTGTGATCAGTCGCTGTGTTTGACAGGCTTCTGTGAAAACAAAGGTGTTGTGTGTTTGGACTGTGATTGAATGCATCGGTTCAGGCTAAAGTGGCCATTAGCAGTTAGTTTGCCAGCAGACAGGATTCGTTAATCTGCAGTTTAATTGAGGTTTGAGTGGCAGATGGCTTTGTCAGGTCTGTCAGCTAAAGGCTAAATTACAACTCGGCATTAAGGAGACACGGCAGAGCTTGCTCTGTTTTTTTTTATTTTAAATAAAACATATTTTAATCTGGTTTTAATCTTTTAAATTTAGATGCAGAGGCTGAATAAATGCAGTTAAAGCAAAATAGTTTGTTTTTATTGAATAGAACCTGCAATTTTATCAACGACATTCTCCATATTTTAATGTTCTGTCACCAGCATTTGTTTGCTGTGGGAGAAAATATCAATTTGGATAAATATTTACATTTTTCTTTGTGACAAAAACTAATTATGAATAAATGCTAATTCAAGTCAAAAATACTTTATGGATCTCAAAGGGAAACTAACTGTTGTAACCCAAGATTCCTGAAAGAGGTGTTGTAGATGGCAGGAAGGATCTCCAGTAGCAGTCAGTCCTGTGACAAATCTGAAGAGGCCTCTGACTGAAGACTGTTGCAGATGTATTATTTGAATTAAGTGATGTACAGCAAGCCCTGACCTCCTTGTTTTTGTGTTGCAAAACTATCATTAAGTCTGGACTTTTTAGTATTGTGGTTTTTTTCACTTGTTTAGAGAATTTTCATGTGAAGAGACTGGATTTAATTTCTTGTCCGCCTAGAAAATTTAGTGAGAAAATCTAAATGGAGAGTAGCAGAAACAAAAGTTTATCTTTCTCACAGAAAAGTTTATAAAATCACTTTGAACTGCTTTGTCCAAATAAACTTGACTGATTGATCAATTTGACACTGGAACTGGAAGACATTTAAAAAAAATCCTACAAACAAATAATTAATTGTGAAATATCCGTAAACAAAATTGTCCTTAAAAAAACGACTAGGAGAGACCAAAACTGTAAACTTTTATTGTTCTTTTTGAGAAATGATAAATCATTCAAATTGCAAATAATTGATTTATTGTGACAGACCTACCTGCTTGTAGTGTAGGTTTATTTTTATTTATTACATTAGAAATGCATCCTTTTTTTTCAAGCTATGTATTTATTTACATCCCAGGTTATTTGATTCCACAAACTACTTATTTTCATATTTTACCTGTCTTCATTTTTAGGTGTTCAGCTGATATTAAACATGAAAGTAAAGCCTTGCTTTGCCAATACTCCTTCTTTAAATCTATGTTTAGTCTTGGTGTTGCAGCTTTGTTGTCTGTATTAACTCCAATTAATGCAGCTGGCTGAGTTTTATTGGCTGCTGCACATTAAAGAGAAGGATGGGGTCTCATTGGACAGCTGGGATCTGACGTCTGGCCACTTACTGCCTCAGTTCCCTTTAAACCCAATTAAACACGTCGACCACAAACCTATCTCAGCAACCAATTATCTATTTTAGAAATATAAATTTTAAACAGTTTGTTTAAAATGGTTCTGGTGAAATTTAGCTAATTTTTCTGGACAAGATTTGCCAGAAGCAGTCACCTGATTTTTCTTCAGTTCAAATGAGTTTTGATGATATTAGAAAAAATAGTACAAACAGTGTTATTGTTAATGCAGTGAATAAAAGAGTATGTCCAGACTGTATAATAACCTTCAATAAAAATACAACACTTGCAAGATTTATGTCTTTTACACAAATTTGAAGCAAAATGATCTAATTAATGCATTTTTTTATACTGCTGCTGAAATATTTATTGTTACAGATGTACTATTTTTATATTTTACTATTATTTCGATAGGAAAACAAAGCTATAGAGACATTTGATAACTTTAGTGAGCATTTCTTTTGTCTTCATAGAATAAGATGAATCTGAAATCTGTCATTTGGTAATTTAGTTGAGCTGTCTGCTCATGTAGCCACTGGCCCTGCTGTCCTGAGGCGTTGACTGACTGTTCAATTGGGGACAAAAATTTTAACATTTGTTGGATTTTCAGCTGGTACAATTCGCTTCCACATTTCTATGGTGAAATGCATCAAGCTCTTTGGAAAACCAGTTCCCCTCCTCGCCTGAAGGAAACGACACAAAACCTCTTCACAAAATGGTAAACGATTATATTTTAGCGTTTGTAGGATTTCTCTTTGATTTTTGGCAAAATACCACAAGAAATTTCTCCTGCTAGTGCTAGCCTAGTGTGTTTGTTTTGGTTGTATTTACCCAGAATGCCCTGCGCTATAGTCCATTTCCTGCTCCAGTCTGCTTGGGGTTCACATATGCATTCAAACCGTACCAGAGTTCACTTCAGCCGAACAGAGACGTAGGTTTGTAGGCGGACCAGAGTTTGCTTCACTCCTCCCCAAACAGACCGAAATTTTTAGACAAATGAACTAGAGTTCAATTAAAGTGAACTAAACAGAGCTGGTGTGAAGTCATCCTCACTGTGTAGACTTCCAGTATGTGCACTTTATTTACACATTTAGTTTAGTTTGCAACATTTCTCAGATAATTGATTCTAACTTTAATTCGCGGGTTGCTTAAGCCTTAAATTATTCTCTACCCGTCTCGCAGAACCACCGTTCCACGTTGGAGGCAGTTAATTTTCCGTAATGGGCCTTCAGATGTGATCAATATATGTTAAACTGCTCCCTAAAGGAGCTTCCCTTAGCAGTCTGGAGTAACACATCAGCACACTGGGCGGCTTTCGGAGGGAGGATGTCCAACTGGGTAATATGTCATCGTTTGGAGGGGCTACTGCTGGAATTCCTGGAATGCAAATGGAGCTTTTAGACGAGAACAGCAGACGGGATGAACGGCGAAGGATGTCTGCGATTCCCTCACACACTTGTTTATGTGGTGGCTAAAATAAAAGCTAAAGCTGGAGTTTTGGATTGAAGCACCTGTGGTTTCTAATCCAGGCTGCACATTCCTGCTCTCTTATCTGTCTTTTCCCTCTGTCCTGTGCTGCTAAAACAAGCGGTGTATTGTGTGTGCTCAGCAGAGCAGCCCGCCCTCAGAGCTGTGTGTGGATGTGTTTGTCCCAGCCAGCCTGTCAGACCGCGTTAATCCCCTCAGAGGCCCAGCTCACCACCTCCTCCTCCTCCCCCGGCGGCCTCCATTGGTTCTGGCCTGGCCCGTTTTCCTCCTCAAACGCTCGCCCACCTGTCAGCCTCTCCTCTGACCTCACAGGATCAAACAGCAGTCAGGCAGGGGCCAATTACTATGGCCGCTTGGCACCGGCCGCCACCAGCTCCCAAGGTGCTTTGCAGCAGATCGATGGTCTGCAAGGAGGGAAAACAAGCAGCGGTCTGTGGTGTCTCTTGGGATGATGAGGAGTTAAGCCCAGTGTTTGATTGTTGTGGTCAGAATGAAGTCAGAGGTTGCAAAGCTGCAAACACTGCAGCATGTGTGGGAGTTTATCGTATCGTTTAGCATTTTTTGTGATGACATTTTGATCATTATCCCGATAAAATCCCCTAAAATGTCATTGTTACTTTTATTGGTATATCAGTATAATGACATGCAGTTACTGTTTGGATTTTAGTGATGTAAATCACCCTTCTTCATGTGACTGGTGTCCTAACAAAGCTCATTAGAAATGGGAATGTTTTTCATTAGCGATATTTGTCTTTGTTGGGCGATGATTGCTGTGTCATGCAGTCACAACCATACAGTTACATAAAAAAGTAGTAATATTAGTTTTTATTGTCAGAATAGTACCACCAAAACATTGTGATTAAACTTTGAAGTCCATCCCATCCAGATGTGGTTTATTTGAAACCTTAGTTTCACTGGGGATGGGAATCTTTAAGTATCAAAATCAAATCTTTGATGATTATTTTATAGGTCTTAATAAAATATTTTCAAGATTTGTTTGCTTTGCAAGGGGGAACAATGAATGGAGACATTAGAATTTTTCACATCATCTTACTTGCCTGCATCCCTGGTTTTGTTTTACGAATTGTCATGTAACTTCTGCAGAAAAGCAGAAGTTGTCTGCTTCCCTCTCCTTGAATGTGGTGGCGCTGCACCAAGAATCACTGAAGGAAATTACATGAAACCACAGAAGAAGAAACTGAACGCAATTTTCGTTTTTACAGAAATGGAGTTGGATTTTAGCGGTTGCAGCATTTCTCTTGTTTAAGCCAGTACTTGAGCTAGCACTACACTAGCACGTTTGTTTTGCTTGTATTTACCCAGAATGCCCTACGCTGTAGTCCACTTCCTGCTTTTGGAGCAGTTTCCAGTCTGCTTGGCGTTCAGTTCAGGTGAAATGAACTCAAGCACTCAGAGTTGATTTCACCTGAACTGAGTCTGAGGTTTGTTTGCTTTTTTGGTCCACATCAGATCACGTTCACACCTCTCCAAACAAACCGGACTCTCTAGAAAAAACAGATTTGTTTGATTAAAGTGGACTACTAAACAGTCCAAGGTTGTTTGTCCCATCTCCACTCCCCCTGTCAGCTGGTTCTCTTTAATCTCCCAAACCCAGTGGGCGCTGCACCCTGTCCTCGCCTGTCAGCCCAGCCCCACAATTTGACCAGAAACACAATAATAGCTTGTAGGTGTCTTCTGGACTTTACTTCACTCATATTTGTTGATCTTAGCCATTCAGCCTGCTGCATAAGAATGGCTGTGACACACACACACACACACACACACACACACACACACCAGAGTGTTGTAGCATGCAATGTGCGACTGAGGCTGACGTAATCCTAGCCGATGTGTGGGAGGAAGTTTTAGTTTTTCTGTTTTCCTAAGAGTTTGGGTGGATCTCTCTTCCCAAAAAGAGAGCAGATGTATTTCTCTTCAACCTTATTTTTTCATAAATGTTATCACATGACCTGCGCATGTGTGTGTCGAAAGGGAGAGGTTGCATACTGAGCTACTGTTGCTAATCAGTTGTTTGTCCAAGGAGGCAGAGTCTGATGCAAATCCACGGAGTCGGCGTTTAATGTGTTTAGCGCTGGTCATTGTTGAAGCTTTTCCGTGGCAGACGCCCGTCACATGCCGAGTGAAGGCGAAGCTTGTCGTCTTCACAGCGTTTCTGTCCAAGGCCGCATGATGTCATGAGCTAATCTGGATGCTTGTGGCACCAGTCGCACCAGTTTCAGGATATCTGCAGCTTCCATCATGTTTAATAGCTGTTCTTGGTGCCAGAGCGCCTGCAGAATCGTTTTTGGGTGATGAATCCACATCTGCTGTCATTTCCTCTATTCTGATATTCAATCCATATATGCAAATCTTCATTTTACTTTATAGTTTATCTTGTGTTTAGTCTGTATATTTGTCCTGTAGGGGATAATTATTCAAGTTTGCAATATTTATGGTTTATATTAGATCAGTTTTGTCAATTTGTTACATTTTTAATAGAAAAATTAATTATGAATTGTAATAGCACATCATTTCTCTGATATTTTTAATGAAATATAATGTACTTTATTGATCCCCAAAGGAATTTGCTTATTTCTTGACAGGCTACTCAATCAAAAGTGTGAAAATTTATAAAAAAAATATATACATAAATGTGAAATAAGTCATTTAAATATTACCTAAATATAAAATAAGTACATGAAAATATGTTGATCTAAATATGAGTCCAGAGTAGACTTAAACTTAAAGACAACTTTACTTTAACTAGGGATGCATGATATATCTGCATCAACACGGTATCAGCCAATATTCGTCTTTTTTTTGTCATGTGTCCAATAAGTATAACTGGCCAGAAATAAATAGCCAGGATTTACGGTGAGAGATATTGTCATTTTGAGACCATTTTCAGATAATATAATAGAGATGGCATAATAATGCACATACATCCTCTCAAAGATCAATACAACTAATTTCTAAATCACACTTTAAGACTTTGTACATCTAAAAAACAAAAAAAGTTTAAGTAAACACAACCAAAGCAATAAATAAAATTAATTATGGATTTTCTGTAGACAAAAAGGCCTTTTAATAAACATTAATCATTAGTTTTAGACGAGAACAATTCAGAAAATTCCTAGTTTGGACTGCTGTAATCAAATAGTGCAAACTAACAAAAACACTCCATTTGAATAACTTAACTAGCGTTTCTTTTCATTTATCACGCTTTTAATCTATCTGTCTATTGTGACAGTTTAATTGTCGCCCATTACTGCAGAGTTTATATCAGATATTGATATTGGCCTGAATTTATATCAGTGCATCCTTGTTTTTAACAAATTATCATGAAACATGGGCTTCTTTCAGCCAGCTGACCGGCAGTGCATAAAGTAGAAGAGTGTTATTTCTCTCAGAAAAGCTCCAGGTCAGGATTGTTGTAGGTAATCCAAGCAGCAGGAATGTCAGTGAAAAATAGTGTCAAATTACTAACAAGGCCAGTTTTATATTTATTTATTTATTAATTTTTTCCCCAACCATCACCAAAAATATTTCTATAAACAGTTTATGGTTATGTTTTGCTTAACAGCATTAAAGGGTAATTGATGCACCATGTTTTAGCCTCCCCTCCTTTGTCTGTTTCACCTGAGTCGAAACGTGAGACCCGGCCGAGGTGGTCGCCATGGCAACGCGCGGTGGCTTGTTGGTGTCGGGTTCCTGTGGCAGAGCGCAACCGCTCATGTCTTTGCAGCGTTAAAGCAAACAAGAACCTCCTAGTGCCGTGACTATGTGATTCGGTTGATAAATTTAAAATTTTCATTGAAAAAAAAGAAGCACTTTTCCGTTTTTGTTTTTTTCTAAAATTGGGTAAAATACAACTTTCCAAACAAAGTTTCTACTACATTCTCAATGGTTTCAGCAAGCTCATTTATTTATAGCTCTTATTTAAATACTGTTCTCATCACCAAGCAACAGCAGTTAAATAAAGCAGCAAGAAATAGTTGATACTGTTGATTCAGTACCAAGGAAGCACAGGATCCAGAGAAATGTAGCAGCAATATAACTTTTTCTTGGATAGTTAGAAAAAGTGCGACGAATGTAACAAGTGAAAAATATATGAGGGTGTTCACCAATTTAAGATTTAATTTATAAAACAGATGGAACCTTTAAAAATAGTTTGAGTGGATCAGAAGCTGGTAGTTGGAGGCTACAACTGGACTGATTGGTCATTAAATCCATTGCTTGGAAAGAGGAATGCATCGTTTTCACAACAGGAAAAACACTGAGGTTGAAACATCTGTTGTGATGCTAGCTACAACTACAACTTATTTCTCTTCATTTTATGTGTTCAAATTAACTATATGTGACTTTGCATTAACGTATTAACTTGTCCTCACCTAAAACTTCCTATTGTATTTTGTCTGACTTCCTAGTACAAAACGCTACATTAGTGCCAGCTGTAGATGTAATTGAAGTATTGAAGGTATGAATTACTATTTCTAGATCATCATGTTAAAAGTTGCAGATCTAAATGAGATCTAAGCCTGAAATAAGTCTTTACAGAGATCTTGATGTTAGCCGGTTAACAGCTTAATTTGTTCATCATTCACAGTCAAGTCAGTGAGACAAATGGAGATTGAAGGGAACTGACAACTGAGTGTCATCAGCATAAACATGGAAATAAATAATATACCTCCGATGTTTCTGTAAGAAATCAGAGAAAAAGAGTCCTAACATGAAACCCTGATGTACTCCATAGCAAATAGAACCACTGAGACGCAACCCATTGTCTCAGGAGGAGGAAAGATCTACGTACGATCTTTAAAGCTGTTAAGCAACGAGAGCCGACGGTACTGTCACAAGATCGTAACAAGACGAAGGAAGCTAAAAGAAACAAAAGCACAACTAATATAGCAACAATCTTTTGTGGCCGTTGCCACTTCTGTAGCAACTTCTGTAGAGAAGTTTGTTTGGTGCGTCGTCTGGCTTCTTGTGACGCATGTCTCCCATCAGTGACAAAAGTCAGATAAAATGCGACTCATTAACTGATTCATACCAAACTAAACAAACTGTAGGTGTGAAAATGTCTAGTAGACATTCTTTGACTTGGCAATGGAATTGCTATTTCTATTGCTATTGTTTAAGAAATTTAGAGTTTAAGTTTTAAGAACAGGCAAAAATTAAAAAATTGCAATCTCATCACTCATACTCAAATGTTTCTCCAGGGTTTCAGTTAATTCAACATCAGCCCGGTCACCATACATTTTGCAGGACATTAAATTGTCCCAGAGGTTATTGCGATATACGATAATATTGTTGTTTTTAAAACCATTTTCATGTGATATGATTGCAATGGCATAATAATGGAAAAACACATTCTAAAAGATCAATAATGATCATTTAACCCTGGAACTGGAAGACATTTTAAATATACAAAAACAAAACAATAGAAACAACAAACAAAATAAATCATGGAGCCTCTGTAAATGAAACTTGTTTTGCTTTTGTCTGTAAACTATCAAGCTAGCTGGCGTCGCACCATTTTCCCTCAGTTATGGACCGTTCCAACTGATAAATGTGTAAACCTCAAGAACTCAGAACATTTGCACAAGTTAAATTCTTCAGATTAAATGAATTAAGATGAAACCACTGATGGCTGTCCTTGAGCTGAAACTGTTTTCTCCTTTTGTGCCTCTGTGCCGAGTAGCTAAATGAATCCCTGGAATTTGCTCCCAGTACGATGTTGGACGTTTCTCTGGATGATTAGTAATCCAAAACCCCACAGAGGAGGGAAAAAACTTCGACTACGCCAAAGTTACGGCCCATTTTACTGTAGCGCACATCCAGATGAGGCCAATATTATCAGATGACCTCTGGGTTTGAGCTGATTTTCACAGGAACGTTTTTTGGTGTGACTGATTCATGCAGGATAATGCAGTTAATGCGGTTATTAGCAGTTGTGCAAGAACCCCAGATCATACTGCTCCAACTATAACAAGACTTTAAATGCTGCATTTCTGCTTGATTTGGTCTGAGGTGGTTCAGCTTTGTTTTGTTGGACGTTATTGATTAATCGATTCTGATGATTAATTGGATAACAAAAATTGGCACATTCTGCAGCTTTTTCATATCCTCTTAAACTTTAATCGCAAGTAATCCGATTAGTAGTTTCAGCCCTTATTCCAATATTGTGAATGTCCCTTTCTTCAGTTTGTGTACTCCAGTTAATGATAAATCAACTAAGTTAGTTGACAATTACATCAATAATTGATGAATCACAATTAATCCGATTAATCATTTCAGCCCTGGTCCTGATTGTTTGAATGTCCTTTTTTGAGATTGTATACTCCAGTTGATTATTACTCAGTTCATAAATTAGCTGATGATTATTTCAGTAATTGATTATTCATGATTAATCCGATTAATTGTTTCAGCCCTAGTTCTGATAGTTTCTTTTTTGACATTCTTTTGTGTACTTCAGTTGATCAATCAACTATGAAATTAGCTGATGATTACTTCAATATGCAATTGATGCGATTAATCGCAATTCATGTGATGGTTTCAGCCCTGTGTCTGGTAGTTTTCATGTCTTGTTTTGAGATGTTGTACTCCAGTTAATGCTTAATCAATTAGTGGACGATTAATCATTAGTCCGATTAATCGTTTGAACCCCAGTTCTGATAGTTTGAATGTCCTCTTCCCCTTGCCTTCGTTTTGTCTAAAAGTCACTCGATGTGGGCTTGATGTGACGGTTCTTTGGTCGGCCTGCATAATTCAGTAATTCGGTACGTCTTTTTTTGTGTACGCGCTACATTCTTGAAGCTGCTTCTCCATTCGCGGCACGTACAGACCTTCAGAAATGCCTCCTAAGGTCACGGCGCTGTGCGCTCCGGCTCGGTGTGTGTTTGTACCTGCAGCGGCCCGATCACAAGGTGCCATGTTTAACCAGGTATTGATCTTCCCTGTACATTCACACATGTCCAGGAGCTGGTGACCTTCCTGCCTGTATTCTGAACTCTGTTTCTGAACTTTCTTTTTTAGTTACTGAGAAGCAGAAGGGGAAAAAATCTGAGTAAATGGAGCAGAAGTGAACGCTTCCTCTCATTATCCAGCCTGTTTCTGACTCTGGCTTCATGTTCCCACAACATCTGAACTAATGGGCTGTTTTTTTCTTTCTTTCTCTAAACAAGTGTGCGTGCTGAAACCTTTTGAAGTTTTTCTGCAAATTCTGACTTTAGCTTTGTCAGGGTTCAATTAATTTAATACCAAATTAATATTACAACACCTTTCAAATGCTAAACTGTACAAGTTTAATTTTATAACAGTTCCCATTATAACGGGAATATCCACACAAATGTCTTTCTTGCGAGATATTTCAGATGTTTTTCATAATTTGTAATTGTCAAGTTATACCTACATTTTGAAATTTCTGTGTTTTTAGTACCTTAGGACTACAGATGAAATGTAGCTGCTAAGCTAATTCTAACTTTACATTGAGATGTATTGCAGATGCATTGATTTAATTTGCTTAAAGCTTCAGTATCTAACTGGAAAAAGACCAATCAGACCCAAGAGGAAGGCCTTAACGCTGTCAATCACTGCGTGTATGTGTCACTCACGGCTTCCATCCTTCTCTCTCTGCTACATTATAACCAATTCACCTTAGTCTGTCCTAAAGCAGGCAGGGCTGAGCTTTTCACATGTTAGAAATATTTTTTTTTTGCTACAAATGGTGAAGTTTTCAGTTAAGGAATGCTGCTGTTGCATTTTGATGATTTCTCATAAAAAAAATAGCAATAATGCGTAAAATAAGGTTAAGCAATTAAATGAAAAATCTGCAAAATATGCAATTTTTTAACCTGATTAATCATTTCAACCCTAATTTTTTTTTACCTACTTCACAATTATGCAGTATTTTGTTGGCCTACTAGATAAATTGAGATTTGTTGTTTTATTGTGACAAAATGTGAAAAATAAAGTGTTTATATTTAATGTGCTTTGTGTAAATATGTGCAGACAGGAGTCGCCTCCACTCTGCAGCCTCCTGGTTGTTGGTTCCCACAGTGTTTTCATTCCTTTGGCCTTCCTGTTGCTTGCCAACCTTGATCCCTCAGAGTTGGTTATGGAGGTGCTGAAGCAGCGAGCAGGTCCGAGGATTCCTACATGATTTATCCTCTACCTTCACACAATCGCTCTCTGTCAGAGCCACAGGGTGGGCTTTGTGTCCGCCGGGCTGGACAGCTCGATACTGAGGCTGAAACTCACCTGAAACAAAAAGGCTTTTCTTTCCCGCAGCAGAGGAAATGTCTGCGTTTTGTCTTCTCATTGTTTTGGGCCTCCGCTACCAGTCTTTGTTTTTCTGGTGATTCAAGTTGTTTTCTGCTGGGCAGGAAACTCAAAAGCCCCAGTTAGACCAGTTCAGTGCTGTGATATTACTGGAAGTTTGACTTCTTCGTCCAGAACAGGAACTGGGCATTGATTAGCTTTTTGTTCCTGCTGTGTGTTTTCCTGTGAACGCTCAGAGAAGCCAGTTAGGTGGGTCATGCTAAGCTAACCTGACTCTTTGTTTTGGGCTGTTGTCCTGCTGAAAGGTGAACCTTTGTCCCAGTTTCCAGTCTATTTACGGATCTTTTTCATCTTTTAGCTCCATCTTCTCATGTTTTACCAGTTTTCCTGTCGATACTGAAGAAAGTGTTGTTTATTTCTGTTTATTTATTCATTCATTCAAGTTTTTGGAGGACACTCGGGTTTTTTTTTCATACCAAGGTTTTGAATTTTGGCAGCTTTTATTTATTTTTGCATTTTTGTTTTTTTAAATTATTTTTTTAATGCATCTATTTATTTTTTTTATTAGTGTTTATTGGGCCCACTAAGGTTTTTATTTTATTGTTTTTTACAATTTGCCTGGTGTTTTGTTCCATCTTCTCATCACCAGTTTTTCTGTCCCTAGTGAGGGAAAAGGCTCCCCACAGCATCATACTGCCACCACACTGCTTCCCCACATGACCAGAAGTTCCCACAAACCTCTGGGCTCCTTCTTGGATACGTTTCTCTTTACTGCTGGTTGACACTATTGGTTAAAGTACTAGACGTGCAGAAAGTGGCAAATATTAAAAATATTTATGCTTGCCATGCTGTTGTGACGACTGTCTTTCTCGGAAGCTTAAATTTACACTCAATAAGCCTCGACTCTCGACTCTGAACCCCGGCAGTGAAGCTGGAGTCTGGATTTATGCAGTGGCTAATCTCCAGTTTCACTCTTGCTGTCATTGTGCAACTCCTCACTTTTCCCCTTTTAGCTCCCGTGGATTCCTTCAAAACTGTAGATTTAGTTCCTGCCTGGGTTCATTGTTTGTTTATAAGCTTTATTGCATGTTGAACAGTTTGTAGTGTGTGTGTGGGGGTGTGTGTGATGGGATGACTTTCTCTTCCTCATATCTGAGATAAAACCTCCAACCAGCTGACCGTAGACAGGCTTAGGGTGGAATCCCCCCTTGGTACTGCAGGTGGGGCTGCAACAATATTGACTCAGGAACTCAGTTCATTTTATTAGGCTCATGTTCGTGTGCGTGTGTGTGCGTGTGTATAAGTAAGAAAGGAATGACGCAGAGCAGCTGGAATCTGCTCCCATTATCCAGAAAGTTTCTCCTCCTCCCTTCTCTTAAAATTAATCTTTTCAATACCGCTAAAAAATTCAAATTCGAATGTAATCTTATGTCTCCATGGTTACGAGGGATTTAGCTATTTTACTTAATTAAAGACAGACCAGCAGTATCACTTTCTGCTCTGAGAATTAGATGGAGTATTTCCATTTTTATGTTGGTTTTTTCCCCCCCCTGAAAACATCAGTTTTTATGAAAATTTGATTCATTCCTTCAGTTTTTGAGCATTTTTAGTTGAGCTGGATTCAAACTACTAACGTTTACTCTCTTACATTTACGTTAGTAACGTTTTTAAGCAGTGTGCTGTGAGGTCTAGTCATCCACACGTTTCATTTATGCTGGAGTAATGTTTTAAATTAATTTATATTTATACAATTTTTGTTGAAGTTTGCACACAATCTTTGTCGTTCTGATGTTTTCTGCCTGCTGAGATTGTAGATGTTGTCACTGCAGGGCTGGGAAAAGGTTTTATGGGGCCTTAAGCTGAATAATTTGGGGGCCCGTCTTCCTGTTCAGGACTTCACCACCACTAATTGGCCAAGGTTAACCGCAATCACAGATTGATGTTTGCTGGGCTGCATTTGTGAACAAACTGAGCTCAAAAATTGTTACCATGATAACAGAACAAACAAACGTCGATGCTTAATTTTTGCACTTTTATAAAGTCAGCTTGCCAATACTTTTAAATCTTACATCTTTTAAATTTGTCAGTGCTGAAACTGTCTAATCACTTTTAATAGTTTTACCATTCTTAATAAGAAAATACAAAAATGTTAGATCTAAGTTGAGTGTTATATGTTGAGGACCACTTATGCCTCTGTTTCACCATTTTAAATAGAGAAACATGAGAAAATTAAATAATTGAAAAAGTCCTAAAGTAAATATTTATGCATGTGAATTTTTTTTATGTAAAACTGAAGAATTTTTCTTAAATAATAATAAAAAAAATATTATTTAAATGTTTAATAATTACATGTTTTGCTTCCTGGTCTTGTGCTGGGGTAAATCATAAATTTATTTTAAAATAAAATAAATTACCGCAGAATAATTTATTCAGCGCAGGGAAAATACTGGCATTATATAATTTAACACATGAAAGAAAAAATAAAAATAAAATTTTATTTAATATTAGGATTTTAAGCATATATATATATAGAAATGTGCAGTTCTAGGCACAGCCAAGATACTGCACAGAACCCTCAAGCTCCCAGGCCTCTGGTAGAGGACCCGAGCTCAGAAGATGAAAGAGAGACCACCCGCGGAGGGTGAGAAGGGAATTATTTATTTATTTATTTTTTATTCAAATAAACGTACAATTTAAAAAGCAAACAATGGAGCATTTTGGAGAGTAAGGGAGAAAGTTGACCATATTTTTAAATGTTAAATATGTGGGCGGGGACCCATCTCAGATTATCCTGCCCTGGGCCCAGAAAAAGCTTCCAGCTCCCCTGGAAGATCGTCTCGGTTGTGAATGCTTCATGTTAGATTTATGTGGCGAAGCCTTTTGAGCTCTTTATGCCATAATTTATTTATTTGACACTAAAACCAGCTTATTGAACGATCACCTCGGTTATAATTTAACTTCAGTTTTTTTCAGTGTAATATCTTGAAACGCAGACATGCAGCTCTGTTCAGGCTCAGTGGATAAAATGTCACACTCCAAGGCCAAAAGTGGTTCACTGGCTCAGATAAAGAGCTCTGGTTAGTTTCCTTAACACCTGATAACCCCCTGCCTACCATGCACGCACGCACGCACACACACACACACACACACACACACACACACACACACACACCAAAAGGCCTGCTATTTTTATGGTTGAAATGTGGAGGAAAGATCAACATAAACAAGATATAGTGGTGTGTGGATGTGTTGACGGTTGTTTCTGATTAAAACCTGGATTTTTATTTCGTTTTTGTTTCTCTGCTTGTTGCATGTTTTCAATCGGTGTTTCTCTGCTTTTAAGCTCGAACAGGAGTCGTGTTTGTAGTCCTTCTAAAATGAAAATAAGGGTCCCTTTGGTCAGCGAACCAGGCGGGTTGTTGTATTATAATCATAGACAATGAGGGAGCAGATGAGACTTTGAAGAGGATACCTGCGAGCATCTTCTGAGAAAAATGCAACAGCCCCAAGTATTTATGAATGTTTTACAGTTCTGATGTGTGCCAAATATAACAGCCTGCAGCCAGAGTTAATACAGAGAGCACAAAAGTCTTTGATGGAGAAATTTATAAATAATTTGCATAAAAAATTGTGGATCTTGGATGCTTATATCTTTTGGATTCTCTTCATAAAAACAAAGTGTTTGATTCTTTCTTTAAAAAGCCGGAATCAAAGTTAGTTTGAGATCTTGACGTCTAAAATGATTTTATTATTTTATAAAAAGAAAAAACACAAGTTCTGATCTGCCTGAAAGAAAAGTTAGTAATGTAAGCAAGTAAAGCAGGTTGCATAAGGCTGTCGCAATAGGCAATAAATCATTTGATAAATTGAAATGAGTTAAATCATTTCCATTTGTATGATTTATGATTTTTATCTTTTCTGTCTTTCTACCAAAAACTGGTGTTTTGGTCTCAGCTAGCCTTTTTTTTTTGAAGGACAACTTTGTTTACAGAGACTTTATATTATGGATATTTCAAATGTCGTCCATTAGAACTTAAAGCTTGTTGATCTTTGAGAAGATGTTCTTCCATTATTATGCCATTACCATTATATCACTTGAAAATAGTTTCAAAACAACAATTTTATGGGAGAACCAAATGTAAATACATATTCTGAACTAATAGAAAATATTGATTGAAATTGTTAGTTTCTGGGTTTTTATTCAGGCTGAACGGTCTAGGAGTAAACTGAATGATTTTGAGAAGACATCTTGAAAGTTGCATAGGGCTTTATGTTTTACAGAAAAGACGCTCAGCCCATAATGCACGAAGATGAAAACTTTCTTCAGCTAAACAGAAACAGAACTGAAGTTATCTTTGGACGTATAGAAGAAAAATCTACAGTTCAGATTTCAGGCGATCAGGCCTGAAACCTGGTGGACTCTGACCTGAACCTTCACATAAAGACGGTTACAAAGTCGGCCTTCTATCACCTGAAGAGCATCTCCAGGATCAGAGGACTAATGTCAGAGTAAGATCTAGAGAAACTCATCCATGTATTTATCTTTAGTCACGTTGATTACTGCAACAGCGTCTTCACAGATCTAATCTAAAATGATTCAAAGTAAAACACTTTTCCTAGTTTATAAATCACTCAACGGCTTGGCAGCAAAATACGTTGTTGTTATGTCAACCTTGTCTGGCAAACTTGCATCAAACTGTTAGGAATCTGTAGTTTTTGATTATTTAGTTTGCCTTTGAGTTAATCATAATCTGTCAGCAGAAGATAAATCTGTTTCTGTCTGAGTAGTTGGGTTTATTACGCCTGATAATGCTCTAGGTTCCTCTAAGTTGAATTAAATCACTCTTAAACTCAAGTTCACCCTGATATATGAGATCAGTATTTATCTTCCATGAAGTCTATATAAATTTTCAGGTTTAAAAGCAGAGACTTATTGTCCATAAGGTTGAACTCTTCCTGCCCGTAAACCTGACCTGGGTGAGGGATGAGCAGCAGGTGGGACCGGTTTCAGGTGGCCAGTGTGTGAAATCAACTCACTTTCTCATACAAACCGAGACCTGACCTTTGACCTCTGCCGTTGGAGAACTTTGACCTGAAGGTTTTTTTTTTTTCCCAGAAAGCTTCATGGGTGGACTTAAGGTTGTCTGTTTAAAGCGGATTTCCTCGCCACAGCGGTTCTTTTGTCTCAGTCTGGCAGACATTTTACAGTTAATCCACTTGTGTTTAGTGTAACTTTTATAACTGGGCGTACAGCATTCCTGCGCTGAAATGAAAGAGATACAAATGTGTGTGTGTGTGTGTGTGTGTGTTGGGGCTTTTTGAAATGAAAACATGCAGCACTTGAAGGAGGATCTTCAGTGGTTTTGTTACTGCTGCTCAGACCGAACAGAGATCATTAAAACACAGAGTTGTTGATCCACACGAATGTTATGATAGAAACAAAACTTATTCCTCCCCAACTTACAGATTTTAACACCAATATATAGTTATATTTAATAGTTTTTTCATTGTTTGACTAAATTTGATAGAGCTTTATAATAGGACTGTTTGTATATTTACAGAAGTTATCCAAATAAACAAAACAGTATGCCATCTTTGTAGTCCAGTTATATTCCTTAAATAAACTGCTATTTAAGGAAGTAATGATCAGGATTATTTATGTCTCCTGCTGGCTTCCATACCTGATTACAGTGAAATAATGCCATTACTCCATTATTATCACATGGTGTAAAACAGTATGGTGATTGTCCTATTTCCTCACCAATGACTTAGAAAAGCAGTGAGCTCCAGACTTTCATTCAGATAACGTTTCTGAGTCGCTAGGCTAATGCTAGCCTTATTGCTGTCTGTTTTGATATGACTCTTTGGTATAGATTTGGTTTGTAACTTTTCATCATGCTTAACGGTTCATGAACAAAACAGAGAAAAAGTTGTTTATGTTTTATAAACCTGAATAAATCTCACACTTGTGCAAAATCAGCAAAATAATACTCTCTGTGTGAATTAAAGTTTTGCTAGCTGTGCACACAAAATATAGCAGAGATTTGCCAAATGTAGCAAAGTGAGGCACTGCTGCTCACAAAATTAACAGATGCATCCCCCTCCCCCCCAAAAAAGATTGTAATTAGTTTATTAGCTAATAGTCGTACAGTTCTAGAGTTGGATTTTAGTTTAGTTGTGTGTGAAATTGCTCATTTTTGCGTATTTGCTTTCTGAGCTAGTAATTAAATCCAGATGTTTCTGGGGTGTGTGCAGAGGGGCAATAAAATAAATCTAACTCCTGGAACACTCGTAGTGCCAAAAAACCAACTTTATTAAGAAAACCAACTCCATCAGGTCATCACAAAACATAAAATAAGTGCAGTTCAAATGAAGAAGTTCTTATTGGTTAGCCTGTTTGCTTGGTTGTTTTCCTCTTGGTGCAAAAACACAAAATCCTACCAACTAATTTTGGTCTAGTCTCTTGGTGCCCTTGAAATTAGACAAAACTAACTTACTGGTAACTTTTCTGCAAGAAATAAGAGCTTGTTTTAAGTTAGTAATTCCTTATTATTGATTTAAAAAATACTGGTTCAATTGTTAGATTATTTTCACTTATAACAATACATGTTTCTCATGTATTAATTATTGCTCGAAAGGTCTTGCCATACAAGTTTATTCCTCTGTATTTACTTTAGTTTCTTAGTTTATTCTTGCATTTTGTTCTTCATTCATTTCCATTTAGTTTCCTTTGATGAGTATTATCCTCTCTTGGTTTATTGCTATGTCCACTTTAGTTTCTTTCCTGTTGCTAGATTTATTTTATCATTTATTGAGCATCATTAATCTTCACTCATCACCTGCTGCGCCGCCTAATCATTATATGTTTCACATCATGTGTTGATTTTTTCACTGTTCAGCGTCGGATTCTCTGTTTTTATGCCATAATTCACATCTAGTTCGTCGCTCCGTTTTATGTCCCGCTTCTCCTGTTTCAGAGTTTTGCCCAATGTGCGCGTCTTTTTTTATGTTTTTACCCCCTAAGGTGCAGGGCGTATCGATGGGGAAAAGGCAGACTGACATAAACCTTATAAAACAACGGAAACAATTTCGGTATTCTGATTATTGAAATTTAAAAGTGCTGTGATGTTCCATCACCCCAGTTTTATACAGGACCACTTACAGCTCCGGTGTTATCGCTATAAAATGAACGCCCTCTATCGTGGTATCACCATGGAGGGATTTCTTTATTTAAATGGGTTCATTTTTCAGAGGGATACAAAGTGA
>NW_015113241.1:7507-14787 GCF_001443285.1 Poecilia latipinna | reverse complement strand
TCAAATGAAGAAGTTCTTATTGGTTAGCCTGTTTGCTTGGTTGTTTTCCTCTTGGTGCAAAAACACAAAATCCTACCAACTAATTTTGGTCTAGTCTCTTGGTGCCCTTGAAATTAGACAAAACTAACTTACTGGTAACTTTTCTGCAAGAAATAAGAGCTTGTTTTAAGTTAGTAATTCCTTATTATTGATTTAAAAAATACTGGTTCAATTGTTAGATTATTTTCACTTATAACAATACATGTTTCTCATGTATTAATTATTGCTCGAAAGGTCTTGCCATACCAGTTTATTATGTATTTACTTTAGTTTCTTAGTTTATTCTTGCATTTTGTTCTTCATTCATTTCCATTTAGTTTCCTTTGATTATTATCCTCTTGGTTTATTGCTATGTCCACTTTAGTTTCTTTCCTGTTGCTAGATTTATTTTATCGTTTATTGACCATCATTAATCTTCACTCATCACCTGCTGCGCCTCCTCATCGTCATGTTTCACATCATGTGTTGATTTTTCACTGTTCAGCGTCGGATTCTCTGTTTTTATGCCATAATTCACATCTAGTTCGTCGCTCCGTTTTATGTCCCGGTTCTCCTGTTTCTGAGTTTTGCGCGTTGTGCGCGTCTTTATTATTTTAACCCCCTAAGGTGCAGGGCGGTCGGGAAACGTATCGATGGGGAAAAGGCAGACTGACATAAACATTTTAAAACAACGGAAACAATTTCGGCATTCTGATTATTGAAATTTAAAAGTGCTGTGATGTTCCATCACCCCAGTTTTATACAGGACCACTTACAGCTCCGGTGTTATCGCTATAAAATGAACGCTCTCTATCGTGGTATCACGGTGGAGGGATTTCTTTATTTAAATGGGTTCATTTTTCAGAGGGATACACAGTGAGGGGATTTTAGCTACCAGTAGCAGGAGAACGGAGCTGCGCCAAGAAGTTAACAGAAGCTACAAACACTGAATAGAAGAAGAGCTGCCATCGATACAGTTGCAGCCAGACATGATTTAATGTTACACAATACAGTTTTACCAAGTTGCTCAGAGTCTACACTGGCATTGTTGTGCATTTAAGGTGTAAAGTTTACCTTCGACCAAACGCCCCCCAAAGGCATCCCAGGGCCCTCTGCCGTCCTCTGAACGCCCCCTGGGGAGCGGTACCGCCCACGTTGAGAACCACTACATTAGACACTGAAAGATTCACATTTCCAGAGCCCTGCTCTTTTTTCTTGTCAGAAAAGCTGAAGTAGGTTCAGTTCTGCATATTCTGCTAGAAAATCTCCTCCATGTTT
The DNA here is from genome assembly GCF_001443285.1 of Poecilia latipinna. Classification (NCBI taxonomy): domain Eukaryota; kingdom Metazoa; phylum Chordata; class Actinopteri; order Cyprinodontiformes; family Poeciliidae; genus Poecilia; species Poecilia latipinna. The sequence goes on along the minus strand of NW_015113241.1, from coordinate 13,491 downwards.
TGGTGAGAGAAATGTTGCATTGACTGCAGCCACGTTGTTAATCATTAAACACCCCGATAGTAGAAGTCACAAACATCTCTGCATGTCAACTTCCAGCTTAGACGCACTTTAGATCTGCCGTATAGCAGCTATCTGCAGACTTGACCTACTTTCTTTCTGGATCATAAATAGTTCTGTCTCTGAAGCTTGCAGGTTTAGTGTGAAGTATCAGTCATTGTGTGTGAACGTCTTTGCTTTACGCGGCGGAGACGAGGGATTAAGATGCAGCACAGAGCCCTGCAGCGCTCTGACTTACAGTAATTACACAGAGTTGGTTCATTTGCTCAGATTAGAGATGAATATGTGTGCATAATTAGGAAAAAATGATTTCATGTATGCAGCAGGAGGATAAAATTAAAAACATTTTAATTCAGGATATTTTGAGATTCAAGTAAAAAAAAAATAAAAATAAAAATCAGGCCCATGCTGTAATAGATTAGTTTTTATATTTTGGTTTCTGTTTTGAAGATATTCTACAGCTGGATGAGTGTTACGTCTTATAATTAATAACATGGTTAATGTTATAAAGAGAATCAACAGATGTGTAGATTTAGTTTTATTTACTACTTATTCTTTTTATAATTTTGTTGTAGTTTCCTTGTTTTGTATTTCTTTGTATTGATTAAACTTTTTAGACAAAATGTGTACCGTAGTTAAGTCATTTTAACCTTGTTTTTATAAGCTTTGTTTTGAGACATAGACACTTTATCGCCGTTGAACTGTACATTTAAAATATAAATATATAGCAAAATTTTGTTGCAAGGGTCCATTAATAATAAAATAAATAAGCAAAACATAGTGAGTGTTGTCCAGGGAGAACAGAAATGTCAATGTGCATTGTCCCAACCAAACATCTTAAAAGTAAATTAAATCACTATTTTTTTATGTTTTAACCTCTGGTCTTTCTGTGCAGCTGAACAAAAATCCAAAATGAAAAGTTCAACCCTTAATTTGTTTTTTAGAGCCACAGCTCTTTGTTGTTCAGGAATGGGGAATGTTGCACAGAGGCATGCACACATGCATGTGTGTGTGCGCGTGTGGTGTGTGTGTGTGTGTGTGTGTGTGCGTGCCTGTGTGTGTGTGTGTGTGTGTTCCACTGAACTTGAGTAACCTTGTTAGTTGATGAGTCGATTCTACAAAGTCAATACAACTATCAGGGTTTCCTTAAATTGTCCTATAACAATTGGCTTATGACTGGACTTGACCATATTATGATATAGATATTATAATAATAGATATTATTATCTGAATCTTTACTCTGTGACTGAGTTTCATTGGATTGGGCTGCATCAGAAAGAACTAGGAAATTAAATATGTCAGTAGTTCCCTGAGCAGGTTTGCTATTGTATGCATATGAAGTAGATTGAGTTTCTCTTAGTTGCTGTTGAGTACTATCAATCTACATTACCTGCTTTCTGCTACAAAAAGAGATACATTCTCTGATTTTAATTGGTTGAATTGCAGGAGAAGGCGGGGCTTGACCAGGGAATCATTCCTACAAGAACCAGAACTGCATGTATATTTATATTTCAAGCTACAAAAATAAACGGTGATTAATCTGATTAAATATTTTACTCAACTGACAATCCTATCAGTAATATTAGTGATTATTTCTAGCTTTCTAGTTTTAGCTTCATTTTGATACCAGCACAATTCAGATAATCCCTGTAGTTTCTGAGATGTATAAAAATAACTTTTGGCATGACGTTTTGAGCAGCTTACACTGCAAAACACAAAATCTCACCAAGTAATTTTGGTCTAGTTTCTAGTGCAAATATCTTAGTGGACTTGAAATAAGACAAAACTAACTTGGAAGCAAATTTTCATCAAGATACAGGAGCTTGTTTGAAGTAAAAAATTCCTTAATATTGATTTAAAAAGTACTAGTTCAACTGGCAGATTATTTCAAGGGAAAATGTCTCGTTAAAAGTGAAATAATCTGTCGATGGAATTGGTCCTTTTAAAATCAATATTAAGGAATTATTGGCTTAAAACAAGCTGTCATTTCTTGCTGAAATTTACTTGTAAGTTAATTTTGTCTTTTAAGTGAGCTAAGATATTTTTCCCTAGAAATGACTTGGTAAGATTTTGTGTTTTTGCAGTGTAAGGGGTTAGCTTGAACCTTTTGTACTTAAGTATAACATCATTACGGTTTTGCTCCTGTAATGAAGCTGAAAGGTTTTAATGAATAGCCTTGCGCTAACAGAGCTAGCGTCGGTTGTAAAGCAGAGCAGCAGCTGGCGTTTTGTAGCGTTTTGCAAATTTTTTTTGGGTGCCATCTGGTGTTCAGAGTTGAGTTGGACACATTAAATGCAGCAGCGATACTTCTGCCTTGAACATGAACTGCGTGTGTGTTTGGACTGGGCCGTTGTGACTGCGGTCCTGCTGACCGCCGCGTTAATTATCCACTTCTCTCTTTCTCTCTCTCTCTGAGCCTGGCTTTGTTTGAAACCAAGAAGACTAGTGTCTCCACAGTAACAGTTACTAACGGTTACGCAAGCTTGACAACGGCAACCCGCGATGACCCACATTCCAGCAGTAAATCACAACACACACACAAACACACATTCCTGACTCCACCCGTCGCCGCCGATCGAAACTGCGCTCAGCGTTTCCACTCCAGCAAACAAACGAGGGAAAGAAAGTGTTGCTGTGTAGAAAAATGTAAACATCTCTATCAGTTTCCTGCCTTTTCTTGCATTTTTTGAGTTTTTTTTTCTCACTTTCTGAATACATCGGACTCCATAACGCTCCCGTCTCACGTTAGTTCAGGGTGTCCAAACTTTTGCACCGAGGGCCACAACTGTGAAGCTAAAAGCAGCCGTGGCAACAAAAATTTAGTATTTTTTGTTATGAAATGACAATCTAAAATCTAAAATGATTCCATTGTAAAAACAAACTAAATATGCAATATTTTGATGATGTTTTTGGAGGCGTTTCTAGGCTAAAAGACCTCGATCCAACTCTCTCCCTTTCTTTTTTAAACATTCTCATTTAGCCTGGTTTCATAAATGGGTGCGCCCTCTTCCTACTTTCAAGTAAAAGTTGCTGGAGGCAACAAATAATTATTTTAGTTATCGATTAATCAATTTTTCTGACAGTCAAGTAAAAGTTGCTAGAGGCAACAAATTATTATTTTGGTTATCGCTTAACCGATTTTTCTGCTGATTAATCACATAAAAATTGGCACATGCGACAGATCTCTCATTTAACTAGAGTTGTTTTTTTTTATAATACAAATACATTAAAATCTGCACATGAACTCCTTTTGAACTGCCTAAGACAGAATAAAATTGTGTATTTTTTGTACAGTTTTGGATTTATTACTGCTTTGTGTGTTATAATTTCAACAAAATGGTCATTTTTACACAGCGTATAATCTAGTTAACAATTAATCGATTACTAAATTATTTGAGGGGTATTAAATTAATCATTTCAGCCCTACTTTGTACTATCAAATTAAAATGAAGGCAAAAAAATGAAGTGGACAGAAGAATATTTTGATTTCTCTTCGGCCTCTTTTCACTTTAATTTGTTTTAAGCACATAAAGCTGTGATATTTGTGAATTGTGGACCACACAGAATCTTTCCTAGGGCCACAAATGGCCCCTGGACCGCATTTTGGACATCCCTGCCTTTAACTGTTGTTCAAATGCTGACATGGCGTTTTTTAATTTAATATTCAAATTCTGAGGAAATGTGTCCTCGGATGACTTCCTGTAGATTCAGGTTATTTCCTCTTTTAATTCTTTCAGACTTACTTCATGCAACAAACCTGCGAAATCAGATCTGTTTTTCTTTGGTTTTCGATACCAGATAACGCTCGCATAAGGAGAATGGAATGCTGGGAATTTGTGAGACGTTTCTGGTGTCGTCTCTGATGAAACATGAGGTCAAATTTTGTCTTTTTTTTTTTTTTTTACTGCTGTGCGCTCCGGCGGCATCAGAAAACGATGGCGTGTTTACGTTTCAGGCTTTTCTGCTCCATTGCTGTAGGAGCCGAATGGCCATGTTTGAGCTTGTATCTGTTTGTTTGCCTGAAGGAGAGATTTCCTTAAACAAGCGGCGCAAACCAGAGGGGGGAGAAGACGAGATAATAAAGTTGAAGCGGAGTTAATTGATTCGATTTACAGGTCAGGGAGGAAGTGGGCTTTTCCTGGAAATTACTGTCATTTGCTTCTAATTACGGGGAAAATGGAGATTTCCTCTCAAAACGAACTCAAGAGATTTAATTCAAAACAATTTAACTTTAAATTGTCCAATTTAAACCTGTAAAGTTTCTGACCTGGTTAGTTTTGTTTGAGTTTTTAATTCCTCCTTAATAAAAGTTTAGCTTTTGTCCAATTCACTTCAAGATTTTTCTACTGAAAAAGAGTTGAATTAAAAAAAATAAACTCATCTGAAAATGTCAACAATCACAGTCCATACATGAAGGGGAGTTTCCAAAATGTGGTCCGGGGGCTATTCATGGCCCTGGGATGATTGTGTCTGGAACTGTTTTTTCTTTTTTGTTGTTGTTTCAACTCATATTAGACATTAAAATTAAACAAATTAGACAAAATAATTGTGGTATAAAAATAATTTACCATTTTCCATTTAATTTGGATCTCTTCAAATTTTCCAAATTGCAATCTGTCTGAAAAAATAAGTCTTTCCATTCTTTATAACAATTATTAGTCTTTAAATAAACTTTTCATTTTTTATTTAAATTTAGATCACATTTGTTTGACTTCTACTCAAAAGTTGACTTTATTTATTGAACTTGGCTAAAGCAAGCATATTCAACGAAACGGTGCAATAAATCCTGATTCTGCTGCTCAGAAATTACATGTTTATTTTTTCAGTGGTTACCTAAAAATTGGCTGCATATCTTTAAATAAGTTAAATATGCAAAAGCCTTTTTATGCTTTTTGTCTGTAATAATTCAAAGACGTTTCTGACTATTATTTTATTTGTTTAAAGTATTACATGTTTAGTTTATTATTGATTAGATAATTTTTTTTGTACAAGTCCTTTTGATTTCCCCATTTTGTGACCATGTGACCAAAAGTTTGTCTTGCATGGAATGTGGCAGAAATCAAACATTGACTTTGAAAGAGCTTTGATTGGTGAGAAGCAGCTTCACCATTTTCCATATTTTCTACATCCTAAACTTTTTTTTTTTTCAATAAAAAATCCTCCATTATGGTTATTATCTTGCAGCACAGTCTGACATTAACAGTTTAGGTTTATTTTATCTGCCGGTTTACTTTTTTCTTTCATTGTTGTCTAATTCTGCATACAAACACAATTGTTGTAAATTCTGCTCGTGTTTTTGCAGTTTCCAGTCTAAATAAACACATAATGGACGCTGCGTTTCTTATGCTTTTTTCCTGAAAAGGACCTGGAGTTCCATGGCGTGATGCGGTTCTACTTCCAGGACCGGGTGGCCGGGAACTTCGCCACAAAGTGCATCCGGGTCTCCAGCACGGCGACGACGCAGGACGTCATCGAGACTTTGGCGGAGAAGTTCAGGCCGGACATGAGGATGCTGTCGTCGCCCAAGTACTCGCTGTACGAGGTCCACGTCAGTGGCGGTGAGTCCTGTGGGCCGCGCGGCTCCCGGCTCAGACAGCCGACTGCTGCATGAACCGCTGGCTTTATGTTTCAGAAGAGCGCCAGCTGGACCTGGACGAGAAGCCGCTGGTGGTTCAGCTCAACTGGAACAAAGACGACAGGGAGGGACGCTTTGTCCTGAAGAACGAGAACGATGTCCTGCCCAAGGTGAGACGCATCGCTCCGCATCGCACCACAACATGCTGCATCGCACCACAACATGCTGCATCGCTTCGCATCGCACCACAACATGCTGCATCGCTCCGCATCGCACCACAACATGCTGCATCGCTCCGCATCGCACCACAACATGCTGCATCGCTCCGCATCGCACCACAACATGCTGCATC
>NW_015113241.1:0-6923 GCF_001443285.1 Poecilia latipinna | reverse complement strand
CCGCGGACCTCGAATATCGAATATCCAACTTGAAACTAACTTCACTGCGGTGCCACGTAAAGAAAGACGACAGAAACAAGAGGATCCGATGGAAGCAGCAAAGGCCGTCTTCCTTCGCCCGCCAAGGTCTCGCCGCACCGATCCACGTCACCTTTTTCTCCCAGCTCACCATCCATTCTCCCTCCATTTCTCCACCGCCGCTCTCGCATCGTCTTCACACCGTTGCCACGCGATGAGTCAGCCACGTCAACAGCTTCTCTCTTCCGCATGCCGCCATGGTCAGCACCTTTCCGGATTTCCCTCTCTACGCCCGTCTCGGGCTGTCGGGGTAAGACGTAGCATTCACATGTCTCATTCGCATTATTACGAACCGCATTTCAATTAGCTTATTCTCTCCTGAACTCGTAGGCCACTCAGGCTGCGCCCATTATGCTCGAGGGCTTTTAACTGCATGATGAAGAATCGATTTGTCGTGTTTGGGGAGGCGCTTATAAACGCCATACGAGCTCTAAGATTCTCTCACCGGGTTTTACTCCCGTGCGACAGCTAAAGAGACCTGCTGCGGCTGTCTCAGCTCCGTGTGTGTTCGAATTATGGCAGCAACCAGCAATTCGCAGAGCTTCGCACAGTTTCCTCAATTAACCGACTGAGTTGAGCAAAGCGTTGGAGGCAGGCTGTAAATGCCCGTTCCATGTTTTATATGCTGATTCTAAGTTGTTACCCATAGTACCCAGTAGGGGCGCTGTAGTTTGGTTCATGTTGAGTTAGTGCCTTCATTTAAAACTGTAAAATGAGAGGAAGTGTTGCTAGCCTCCTGTCAGTCAGCGCTTTGGGTTGAAATATAGAGGAAGAGGAGGATATTCTTCACCTTAATGACTCTGGACTGTAGCGCACATTCTTAAGAACAGGCTAAAGGCAGCACCGCACGGACTTAACCGCCATAAACTTTGCAGCCCTTGGACAGCGGAGCGAGGTACATGTTTAGAGCTCTATTGTGAAGTTAGCGTCATTATTATAATGTATTCATGTTTTGTGTCAAATAACAGCACTTAAGCAAAATGTATTTTATTCTCTTTAGTTTTCACGGTGTATTCGAAGCACGGTATGTTCAGTGCACTTCAACAACTTGGTTTGGAAAGAAGTAAATACGAAGTTACTGCACCCGTCGAAGCTCTCCGTGTTTTCTTGGGTCTGAGGGACTGCTACACAGGCAATGTTAAATAATAATGAAAGTTTATACAAATATAGCACCTTCAGCTCGTCGACTAGTGGCCTGTAGCCCGCTGATATGTTCTAAAGAGTGTAGGACCCTCGTTATTGAACGTTTTGGAAATGTCGTCATATGAGTAGTTTTACTGCAGTGTACCTTCTGCCCCCATAAGCCGATGCCCTCATGTTAAACTCGTCTGGAGTCGGGGGGCAGCCTAGAGGGATTACTCATTCATATATCAGCAGTCGTATGCGCACTCAGCTACTGAGAGCCGCGCAGCCCATTGTCTCGGGTGTCTCGGTTACCGCATTTTTATTTCAGCTCCATTATCAGCTAACTTGTCAACCAGAAGACTATGTTGTCATATTACCAATTGACTCTGCGCACGAGAACGTATTACTCATCCAGTAATTAGGAGTTTTGCCTCAGTTGCGAGGCGCCACACGCTGTTCAGTTGTTTGCCACGGATCGTGAAGTTGACTTAAAAATTCCTCCATGACAAATCTCGGTACAATCGTTCCAGACCTTTATCAATTAAACAAGCCATGAAATTCTCGCTTACATCATCCATTTCAGCAGCTCAAGTCCTCAGCATTTTCTAACTCGTTTCACTGCCATAACCCGTTCCGAGAGTAATTTCTGTAAGTGATCCCAGATCATCGCTCGCTATAAGTTGTTGTGTTTTAACTATAAGCCAAACCTCCACCATCTGTCTCATGTCTTCTATCGCCATCATTTAATTTAGCATACCTGCTTGTTGCGATCTGGTCATTTTAACACTATTGCAGATGAGCTGTCTCCCTGCCTGTGCTGTGTCCAGTCCTGCTATTAGACAAGTCACCCATTTCAAGCTTAATCTCATCCTGCCTGTATATTTCCTCAGTTTTTCATCCCCATTCTGAGTCTCTGCTTTTTCTTCATGCTCATCGTAGTTCCAAGCCCTGCATGCACGCAACCTTGAGGAGAGAAAAAAAAGTCTATGTTTTGACTATGTTCACCAGTCTCGAGGTATTCTCTTGGCCTTACGCTAACATCCAGCGCCAGACGAGCACTGCGCAATTCTCTGGTGGTGGTTGGTCAACCTCATGCAAGTGAATGTTGTCAATGTTTCGCATATCTTTCCCCTTTGTCCTTTACACCCTTAATTTCAGGTTTCATTCCAGTCTGTAACCCCCCAGCTGGCCTTCATCCTCCAGCCTGGCTCCGCGCCATCACAGTAACCCCCTCAAGCTGACCCGTACCCCCAGGCTGGCTCCGCGCCGCCTCAGGTGGCCCATGTCCCAGCTGTTCTTTGTCTATCCAGCGAGGCGCCTCTCCAGCCCGCACCTATCCTTTAGCCTTCCTCCAGGCTATTCTGCATCCCTACAAGCTGACCCGTATCCTCCAGCCAGGCTCCGCGCCGCCCCGTATCCCCATGGCTGGCCCTCATTCACCTGCCCGGCTCCGCGCCATCCCAGTAGCCCCTCAGCTGATCATGCTCACCTGCCTGGCCCTGCCATCACATTAACCACCAAGCTGTCCTGCATCCTCCTGCCCGGTCTCACTCTAGCTGCGTATCCCTCAGCTGGCTATTCACCAGCCTGGCATCATGTTATGGTTTATCACTGCTGGCCTCCATCCACCAAGTTCTTCCAAGTTTCCTTGTGTCATCTGTCACCTCAGATCGGTTCCTTCCATCAGTGCCTCACCTTTTCACGTGATCAACATCCCTATTGGCTGACCACTTGTATGCTATGCCTTTTCTTCCTCTCAGCATTCTCCTCCTCCTGTCCCTCAAGTCAACTCACAGGTTCAGAGTCCCACTATGGACTCTTTGCACCTCAGCTTCCGCGTTCGGGGTAAAGCGGCTCGATCGTTTCCGATCCAATACAAATATCATTTACATTAGGTGCTTGCAGGGCTTGGCCAAGGTTTGTACATCGATCCGAAGCCCCAACAAGTCAGCTGGAGAGAGGTTTTAAGATGTACGCCTAGTTATACATTCACTGACACAAAGGTGAGTTTTACTTAAATTTTGTGGCTAACGTTAACCTTAGCTTATGCTAGTAGGCAATATTCGTGGACATTGTTCTTGTAAAAATGTGCTATTTAAGTATCTAAACATTCTAACGCACAATGTATTTATCCAATTTCAAGTCGTTAGTGTCAGAGATTAACAGGGAGGTTACGGTTCGGGCTTTAGCTTCCGAAGCCTGATGAAGCTCAACAAGCCTCATAGCTTAACAGTAGCCCAGCTCTGGTGGCAGATCTACTTCAGCTGACCGTTCAGGTTCAAAGTTGCTGCTTTAGAGAAATATAACCGTGTTGCTTCATGTCTCTGTGTTATTTCGTTTTATTACCTTTGCATGTTGTGAAGAGCTCAGATAGGACGGTGTTTACAGCAGGATGTACAGACGGATCAGTTGCCCTTTCCCTCCTCTCACCTTAGGGCCCCGGCCTCAGCCCCTTTTGGGGGGGAGAGCATCCCTAATCAGAGTCGGGGGCGTTCACCCGAGATCACAGTTCAAATCTTCCGCCGGGGCTCGAGCACCAAAGAACTGTCATTCATTTCCTAAGAACCATTATTAATTTTGTCATTAAATCTTCAATCATTCATTTCTACGTCCGAGTTTTTTCGGCATGTCCCAGCATGGTGTAACCTGCACAAAATAAGAAACCGGTATTTTATTTTGGCGGGTCAAACTGACAGCACCCTTTAAGTTCCGGGTCACATGTGACTCGGATCTCAATCGCTGTTGCTGCTGTCGCTGTGGCCAGCTGCTCGTCTCGGCGTCTTCTAAACTTATAGAAGAATACGGCTGGATCGAGGCTTACTTAAAGGGCCGAAGGGTTAAATTGGGTGTTTCCTGTCGACCGCTCGACGGTGAGTCGTTTAATTTACGTACTTTGTTTTCTTTGGAAATAGAAATGCGGTGGCGACACGCCCACTTAATAGGTGCATTAACGACTGAAAAGTTAATTTATTGATTTAAAAGGTCATTTTCTTTTTGTAATTTTGTGGCCGAATAGATTATACATTGTTAAAATATTAAATAGGCCTTTTGATTTTTGTAGATTCGTCCTTTTAGGACAGTTTATTTTTTTATTGATCGATTTTTGCTAACGGCCTATAGAACTCTGGGCTTGGTCATTTGTTTTTTTATTGGGGAGTTGCGCAATGAAATAAAAGGAAAAAAAAACAATTGTTTATTGAAACGATATGGAAGTCAATTAAGTTTAATTGACTGTGTCAATTAAACTTAGATAATGTGAAAGTGCACTTTAATTTGATCTGTACCGGTAACTTTAATTTGATTTGTACCTTTGACCGGTAACTTTAATAAGGTCTATACCCTTGATTTGAATCTGAATGTAACTTTGAATTTGATCGCGATCTTTAATTGGAAATTCATTTGAAAAATTCATGAGAAAACACTCTATGGAATATAGTTATTTGTTTATTTTTTCGTAATTGTTGAATGTTTCTTTATTTTGGATAACAGTTTAACAATGTTTAAACATGACGGCTAATTTGTTTTATTTTTATTCATGACCTTGTTTAGGTCAGGTTTTTTTCCCCACCCCCTGTGTCACTTCAGGATGGCGAGCTACCGGATCACCGCAGCTTCGCGGTAGGATTTAAATGAACCAAGCTGTTTTCTCATTCTGGACCTATTTGCTCTGGATCATGGACAAAAAGGAAAAAAAAAACAATCAAATATTGACTGATGGACTATTGATCACTTTGGATTCATGAATGGACCAAAATAGAAACTCTTGGGTGACATCAGGGTTTATTGTTTTTTGTTGTTGAGTGTTTGTTTTTTCCTTGTTGTGTTTTTTGGTTATATTATAGAAAATCACTGTTATTATAAATATTATTATTATTGCATATCTTCATATATATATGAAAGAAAAAAAACAAGTTGAATACAATAACTTAAACATACTTTTGTCTAATGGTATTTTATTCACACCCACGGGCTCCATAGCCGAATCTATCCGAGCGCCATTTGTTATATTTGGCCGTAGTCAGGCGCCTAGCCTTAACTAGCGTTACAATGGCCTGCCCCTACGGCTGGCCCATGTCCTAGCCTTCCTCTCATTGTTGGCCCATGTCTCAGTTGTTCTTCGCTCATATTTTCAGCAGGGCTCCCTTACAGCAGGCACCTATCCTCCAGCCTGTCTCCAGGCGATCGTGTCCCCCTGAAACTGATCCCATCTCCTGCCTGGCTCCGTGCCTTCAACTATCCTTCACTCTTTTGCCTGGTATTTTTCAGCCTTTCTCTTAGCATGCCTTCATTCTTCGAATGGCCTTCATGATATTATGAAAATCCCTCTAGCAATCAAATTTGATTCCTCCTACCAGCTTCTCACCTTCTAGACTTCTGCACTCGTTTGGCGACTACCAGTACTGTGACGTTGCTCTCCGCACCCTCAAGCCAGCTCACAAGTTTTAGGTCCCCCCTTTTCTTTGGGCCCCGGCCTCAGCCCCTTTTTGGGGGGAGAGCATCCCTAATCGGTTATCGGGATGTTCATCGAGTGCACATCAACTCTCAGCTCAGATCAGCTGCCGGGGCCCGAGCGCCAAAGAAGTGTTATGCATTGCTGTCATTAAACCTTTTAATTGTTCCTTTTTCTTCGTCTGAGTCTTTCCATATATATATGAGTTGTCATGGTTTCAAAGTGTATTTAAAGCAGGTCTGGCTGCAGCTGCAGTCAACTACAACACATGCCCGTGTAAAACTCATTAACCTATTGAACAGCTAAGTCAGGATGCCATACAACTGTTAATAACGAAGTGTTTGACGATCTACACCGCCATCTTCCTCAGCGGTCCCACATGACTCTCAAAATATTTGTGTTGATAAATGAAGGTACAGAGCAGTCAGCTGATACAGAGCCTGGAAGGAAACATGGAGAGAAAAAACATCCGACTGAGTTTAAGATCCTGAGAAACTTTTAGAAAAACTTTGTTGATCAAATGTTCTGGTTCTGCTGGTTTGGACTCTTTAAACCAGTTTGACTGGATCAGATGTTAGAATCAGTTCATCATGTTTCTTTTACATTCAGGGAAATTAATTTTCTACATTTTTATTATTGTTTATATTTCAGTTTTAACTGCATCCTGTTGGCTTCAGCTCATCTTTTATTTTTTTTATTCAGATTGTGGAACTGCAGGTTGTCAGAGACCAGCTGGACGTCTCTGTTCTCAGCTCTGAAGTCCAAACCGACCCATCTTACTAATCTAGACCTGAACAGCACCAACCTGGGAGATTCTGGAGTGAAGGAGCTCTGTGGTTTTCTCCAGACTGAAGGCTACAGACTGGAGTATTTGGGGTATTTTAATTATATAATTATTGATATTTCAGTGAATAATTATCTATAATTGATCATTAATCAAAGATCATATCTTCTGTTCTAATAAATATTTTCTGAGTTTGTTCCTGGATCCAGAGTTTAATTTAGTCCCTCTGTGTAACTGAGTTGGACCTGCTGACCTGAGGTCAGAACAGGACAGCATTCGGACCCCCAGTGTGTAGAAATCCCCCTCATGTCAAGCAGGTCAAAGGTCAGATCAAAAACAGAGAGAATGAAAATCTCCCTTTATTGAAGTTCCTCAAATCTCACACTTAGTTTTAAATATTCTGCTATTAGTTGATAATCATCCAGTCCATGTGTTTTAATGTTTAACTAGAGCAGATTAAAGATGCTGGTTGTACTGAATAATTAG
>NW_015113240.1:298941-302908 GCF_001443285.1 Poecilia latipinna | reverse complement strand
CTGCATACATGTATCCCAGGAGCTTCTGGTCTCCATCTGACTGCTTGTACCAGAGGATTTGGTTGAAGTTATCATCAGTATGAGAACATTGAATTTCAGCTTCACTGTCAGAAGGAAATTTAAAGATGTTGGCTGGAAGCTGCTGGACTTTGTCATTTGGAGATGAACCTGTGGGAAAACAAATAAAACTTATGAAACGGATGCAACGGAAACATTGTATAGTAAACTGAAATCTTAAATCTTAAAGATTTTACCTGAAACCAGGAGATTGCTTAAACTTAAGCAAAGCGAAAAAAAGATGAGCATTTTCTTGCTCTCCAATGACAGAGTATTTTATGCTAAATAACAATGCCACTGATATAATTCACACTCTCCTTACTGCATCAGAAAGTTTACTGATTTTTGTTTCTTTGTTTGAAGGAAGCGTCAGATTATCCTCCTCCTTCTCGTAAGTTATACACCTGACGTCACCAAAACCTCTTAGAACTGGTTCAGTGTTGATCCGACTGAACATGTGCTGCCACCTACTGGCCGCAACTAAAAAATACAGAGAGGGAAAATGTTTCATGTGTAGCACTGCAGGAAATAACACTGTATGTGGACAGTAACGTCAGGCTGCTTCACCAGCACGTTATGGATGTTAGTTGGATTCTGCTGGACTTTCTAACAATTTGAACCTGCTTATAAATTTCCTTTTGTTGTCACTTTAGGTAGAAAGATGAAATATTATTTCTCCACTATCAGTTAGCTACCACATGGTCATGCTCTTATCTCTGAAAACACAACTTGGCCGTATTTATTTGGATTTTTATATAAATTCCTTCATTACAAGAACAGTTTTACTTATCAAAAACAGGAAAGATTTAATAGTTCTTCATGAGATCAAATCGAAGTTCTCTTCATGAACTTATTTAGTATTTTGTCAGATTTTTCTTTTAAATCTTATCCAAAGGGGGGAAGGAGAGAGGGGAAAATTAGTTGTCAACTATGAATAAAATGGCAGTATAAAGCATTTGAATTGAATTGAATTGAATTGAATTGATTTGTGGGTAATTTCAGGTGTTGCAAAAGTAAGCTAAAGATCAGTGAAATTATGCATATTGACACAATAGTATAATAATAAGAAACTGTGCTCTAGTACATGTGTCAAACTCGAGGCCAGGGGCCAAAGCTGGATCTGAGCATTTTCTGAGGCCCTTTACTTTAAACTACATTAATAAGTTCCTCCAGTTTTTCACAAATCCACAAAATTCACAAAAAATCAAAAAAAATTTCTTTATTTCATTGCAAATTTTTCTCAAAATTGACCAAAAACACGATATAAGTGACTGCTGCCTCAACCTTACTTGATGATGTCACCTCTATGGCCTCTATGGCCATAGAGGTGACATCATCAGCCTTACTGATGATGTGATGTGACATCATCAGTAAGGCTGATGATGTCCGTGACCTTTATGGCGACTAATAAAAAATCACTTTGAACATCGAACATTAGCGCAAATATGGTAAAAAAAAATTCCTCACAAATGTTTTGAAAAAAATCTGTAATTGTTTTTGTATTTTTAAGTTTTCTTAAATGCAAAAACAATTACAAGATCCTGGAAGGACTGATCAGTGTGAAAACATGATCAATATTATTTCATTTTAAGAAACAGTTATTGAATGTTGGGAAAAAACTGCTATTTATTGATATTTTAACAGTTTAATGGGATTTATCAAAACTGGCCTTTAAGAACGGTCAGATTTTTGAAATGGGACAAAAATGAAAACGAGTTTGACGCCGCGGCTGTAGAGTGAGGGCAAAATTACAATGCAAGAAAAATAATACTTTACTGTAATTTAAAACAGAATATTCAGATTAAAATGTGCAGAAAACAGGATTAAGGATATCTCAGTTAATAAACCCAAAATTATTACATCATTGTGGTTTTAAAGGCTGTCTTCATTTTTATTTTTTATTTTGTTTTTGTATGTGTGTACGGAGTAGAACGAGCACACAGTGCTTTGTCTCCCCCTGCTGTCCAAACACAGTAAGCTGCTGTTGGCTGTGTGGGTTTTTGTTCAGCCTTCCTGCCGTCTGCACCGCTGTGCTGAACCCACGGCGCAGAAGTACAGGCCTTCATCTGCCGGCTCCAGGCTCTTCACCGTCAGCGCTCCGCTCTCAGCCTTCGCTTTGGTGGCTGAAAATTTCTCCTGGCTGAAGCTCCCAAAGTCGTGCTTGCTGCTGCCCGTCGTGGTGAAGACGACGAGCTCCATCGTTTTCCCCGGCAGCTGCCTGAACCAGTACATCTGGAAGTACAACTCGCCCTTTTTGTGGCTGCAGTCGATTGTCGCGTCTTCACTTTTATTCTTCCATAAAACGGAGGGCTGGGTGACATCACTCCCACCAGCAAAACCTGTGTGCATGATGAGGTAAATGCTGCGCATAAATAAAGATATGACCGTCATAAAAGCCTTTTAAATTGAACGTCACCTGAAATCCACAGGAAAGATGCCAGAAATTGCAGGATAACTTGTTTTCTGAAGAGTTTATTCATCTTTCATAAAGTCCATCAGTCTGAGCAGCAGAGATATAAAACCTGCAGGAAGGAGGAGGTTCAGACCTTCAGTCCAAAACTCATCTAGAGGATGGAAAGGAGATCCGCCCCATTCCTGCATTTCCTGCAGACACCTAAGAGTTTGCCGAAATATTAATATTAAAGGATTCAGAAAAAATATTTACCACAGAAAATGTTTCAAATTTTATGAAAGGTTTTCCCTCAGCGAGAGACTCAGTATCATTTATTAATTTCTGGGTTTAATGTGTGTGTTTACTCCTTTTTTGTAGTGTTAACTGAGTAACAAGTGACATGTTAAAATTTAGATTTTTATTTATTTATTTATTCATTTATTTTGCCTAATTCATATTTCTAACGATAAAAAGGTGATTTTTTTTTTTTGCCAAAAAAAACAAACAAAAAAAACTTATCCCATTATTTTAGGAAGGTGACAAAATAATGTATGAAAGTTTGAAGTTTGGTGTCCATGTGAACTGAATATCTTCTTGATTCAGAACTTTATTAAAATGAAAGTTCATAATTACAGCTACATTTTCAAACTGTGTATTCATACAGGGAGGTTGCATGTTTTTGTTTTTTTTATTGATACTTAAAACTACAGATGTGGACAAACTGGTTGGTGCCTCTGGAAAAACATTGTTTTGAATTGGCACTACATAAATGAACTGAATTGAATTTGACTCATTTTCTATTCTTATTTCAAATCTTTCTGGCGTTTCAAAGCCCCTCGCTGAGTTGTGGACTCTCATGTCGTTCTCAGAGAAACTGACCCACAGCTTCACACTGGACAAGAAGAACCTTTTCCACTCAAGCATGAATTTAATTGAAGTGTTTTCTGCATCTTTTTTTTTTTTTAAATGGGGACCAAAAAAAATAGCATTTAGGTTTGCATCTGATTAACCTCCCAAAGCAGTTTGTCGTATCCCAGTCTGACCACAGGAGGAAACTGGTGAGAGAATCAGGCTGCAGGTGTTCTGTTGGTGACTGATGGGGTTTTTTGCATTGACTTTCAGTAAAGCTGCAGCACTGTGCGTATCTGGCAGCACAGAAATACACTGCGCTGTCGTCTGCTGTCAGATCAGACACAGTGAGGTCGGAGTGCGTGCGCCCGTCTCCTTCAAAGCTGATTGTTTTCTTCACATCTCGTTCAACAGTGACAAAGTTGAGATTCAGATATCCTAGGAGCTGCAGGGTTCTGTTCTCGTCTTGTTTGTACCACAGAATCACGTCGTGGTTCGGGATGCTGTGGGAACATCTGATCTCTTTGTCCACAGATTCCCCAGTTTTCTTAATGATGGAAGGAGGAGTTTGGCCGACATGTTTGGAGTCAGAAGCTCCTGTAGAGAAGCAGAAAAATGTTTCAAAAAGGAGACATTTTCATCTTTGTTTTATCTTGTCTGGAGAATTTG